>NW_026057580.1:20607957-20654583 GCF_023721935.1 Panthera uncia
TAGCTGGGCCACTGCTATTGTTACTTCTTGGGTTAACTATTGGCCCGTGCATTATCAACTGGTTAGTACAATATGTCAAGAAGCGAGTTAGTGAAATAAAAATTATGATGATTAGGTCCAATTATATCCCCTTAGTTCCTAATGATGAATCAAGGGATTGATTCACTGACAAGAAAAGGGGGAAATGTAAGGGTTAAATTGTAGTGTAGAGCTAATGCTTACCTTGAAAAATAACAGCTTTGTGTTGACACTGAAGGTTAAAAGATAACAGCCTTGCTTTGCTCTTGTAAACTACGCCTCATACCCTTGTAAATTAGGCTTCACCAATTAAGGAAACAAAAGTTCAAAGAAAAGAGCATCAGAGGCAGGGTCAAGGAGATCCACTGGTTGCAACTTAGAGGCAGAAAGTCTAAAGTAAACACCTCATTAGGCAACTGTTTCTAACTCATCTGGAAACTGTTTTTTTGTTCTGTTCCCAGGTGATGATAAAACGATGTGATCGGTTATAAAAACTCTGTACCCCGGCTGTTCCGGGCCGCACTCTTATCAAGAGTGTTGGTCCCGATCGGTCGGCCTTGCCTCTCATTGTAATAAACTTTGTTGTGACTGTCACTGGTGCCCATAGCATTCTGTTTCAGGAGTTGTGTGGATGCAACACTGGAGAACTGAGAGGCAACAAAGGGACAATGCAGTGTCATGAAAGTGCCTACTGCAGAAAGTGAGTATCATCCCTATGGCTGAGGAAACAAGGGGATGGGGCTGACATTGTAACAGTTTAGGAACTTGGAGGCAGGGCTCCTCCCACTTTGAACTCTCATATGCTTGTTGCAAGATCCAAGTGCTGCCTTCTTGACACAGAGATACATCAGATACTGTCTACCTAATTTTCTCTGCTCTTTGTGTGGGGTGCCTGGGTGGCTCAGTCGGTTAAGCATCTGACTCTTGATCTCAGCTCAGGTCATGATCTCAGGGTTGTGAGATCAAGCCCTGGCTTGGGCTCTGTGCCGAGCATGGAGCCTGCTTATGATTCTCTCCCTCTCTCTGCTCCTCTCCCCCGATGCATGCTCTCTCTTTCTCTCTCTAAAAAAAGAAAGAATGTGTGTGTGTGTGTGTGGTGTGCCTCTCACAGAGATAGAGAGACCACCTGTCTCATCCTTGGTCTAATACAGCATCATGTGTAACAGGCTTTTTTTCTCACCTTGGATTAATTTCTCAAATTCTTCACGTGTTTCAAAAAGTTCTTCTTCAAACTAAAGAATGAAAGACAGGATATAATAATGGGCTGCCAGCATCATTTTGATCTTTATTATTACTTTTGATATCACAGAAAAATAAGTGAATAGAAGTAAATGGTCTAGCCACCAATTAAACCAATGTTTCAAGTAGTTATTGAACCCATGCTGACCTCTTCTGTGTTCTGTGAACCTAAGGAAATGTTTATATAAAACCAAAGCAAAGGATTTACTGAATTCAATTGATCTTGAGTAACACTGATACCCCCTGTTGTATGGATGGAACCTGCCAGATGGACTTTTCAGATCATAATCTAAATGCAGACTACTCCTTTCATTAGCTCAGACAAGTTACTCTCTTCTGTTTCCTAACGTGGGAAAATGAAGCTAATACCTACTCCTGACAGTCATGATGGTTAAATGAGATCCTACCAAAGAAGACGAACTCTTATGTTTGGCTCAATGTTGATCATTGTTACTCTTTTCCTCAGGACTTTCCCTTGGGTGGTGTTTGTTGTCCCTCATTTCCAGGGTCCAAGAACAAGCAAATGTTTGTTTGATCATTCTATTATTTAGACACAGAGAACTTAAACTGCAGCAAATCTCAGAAACTATGTGGTAGCAATCTAACTGAAAAAAAAAATCTATAAATTGAATGCATGCATTTTGTACAGTATAATTTTAATGTAAAATTTAAACACAATGGGTTTTCTGTATTATTTCTATCATGATTAGAGATGGAAAACACAATGCATAAATGGAAAACAGTATTTTCCCCAAAGATTTTATTCTACCCCCTTTGTAACAAAAAAAAAAATTTTTAATTTTACATTTACAATATGGGATGATAAAAAATATTAAGAAAAGGTACTGACAATGTGGTTCCCAGTGTTATTCCTGAATATGTAGAGTTAACATTAAACTGAGGTATTTGATCACCCTCGTTCCTAAACCTTGAAAATGAGCGTTAGCTACAACTCTGGGTGCTCTTCTTTTCCAAGCCTTCATTTGATGCATATGAAGCCCAGAGAGGTTAATTGATTTGCCCAAAGTCCCTCAGCTAAAAGGTGGAAGAACCAGGGCTAGAGTCCCTTCTCTCCAAACCCACTACATTTTAGACACTATCACCTTGCTAAATGTGTAATTTGTATTCGAATAATTTTTTAATGTTTATTTTTGAGAGACAGACAGACAGACAGAGCATGAGAGGGGGAGGGGCAGGAGAGAGGGAGACACAGAATCTGAAGAAAGCTCCAGGCCTCTGAGCTTGTCAGCACAGAGTCCGATGGGTGGGGCTTAAACCCACATACTGTGAGATCATGACCTGAGCTGAAGTCAGATGCTTAAGCGACTGAGCCACCCCGGTGCTACATGTATTTGAGTAATTTTTATAGGAAGAAGTCATATTCCAAAGTTGACACCAAATATGAGAATACAGATGGGGAAACCAGAGTATAAAAACAAAGCTTCCCCCAAAGCCCTTTTTTCCTAAATTTAAAGATTACTTTTGAGGGACCTGTTGGCTCAGTGTTGGTTAAGCTTCCAACTTCAGCTCAGGTCATGGTCTCTCGGTTTGTGGGTTCAAGCCCCTCCCACTGGGCTCTGTGCTGACAGCTCAGAGCCTGGAGCCTTCTTTGGATTCTGTGTCTCCCTCTCTCTCTGCCCCTTCCCTGCTCAAGCTCAGTCTCTCTCTCTCTTTCAAAAAATAATAAATAAACATTAAAAAACATTTTAAAGATTACTTTTGACTTTCATGTAGTGTGATGGGGGGAAAAGTACATTTGTTTATGATTTTAATTTCTCCTTAAATTTCTCATGTCAGGAACTCCAGGGTAACTTTACTATTTGCTTTGGCCAGGCTTCAAGATCTCAGAGCGTGAAGCCCAATCTCCAATTCCAACCAGGGCGTTACCAGGTTAATCCATGAGAGCAACTTGGGGAGAGGGCAGCACCCGGGAGCCCATCTTCTGGGTATGGCCACGAAGAGAATGGAATACAGTGAAATTCCTCAGACTGCATACTATCCGAGGAATTTTCTAGTAGGTTTAGATTGAGTTTCACCAGATCACAAAGCAAGGGTTTACCACCTGAACGTTTTTGTTTTTAATGGGGTGTCTTCTTCAATTATATCTTTTGCTTAAACGCTTACTATGTGAGGGGCCCTGTCAAGTTCTGCTCTAAGGATAAACGAAGCACAGCCATTTTAGCAAATTCATTTGTGCTAGAGCATGATTATTTAACTTTTGAAAATTTGCTATGACTTACATCAAAAAGAAAAGTCAGGCACAGAAGGTAAATATTGACTATAGAATTTTCTTCTAACTCTGACAAACTACAATACCAACCCTGAATATAAGAACTGTGAAGAGTCAGGAGATCCCAGAAAGAGCTTCATGTGGCTCAGAAAGGAGAATTGGCCTTTTATTGTTTTGAAAAAATTAGGTCATTGGAGGAAGAAATGACAAGTTCAAATTGTTTTATTATATACTAAAAGATAGTGCCCTCCCCCATGAAGAAATTGCAGTGTTTTTGACAGGTGGGCTTTGGGCTCACATTGTCTCCCACGTGTTTTATCATATTTTATTCAGAGCTAATGCTAAAACAACAATACATAAAAACTGAGATCTAAAAAATAATTAGGGCTGCGTGGGTGGCTCAGTCCATTAAGCATCCAACTTCAGCTCAGGTCATGATCTCATGGTTCATGAGTCCAAGCCCCGTGTCAGGCTCTGTGCTGACAGCTCAGAGCCTGGAGCCTGCTTTGGATTCTGTGTCTCTCTCTTTCCCTCTCTGCCCCTCCCCTGCTCACTCTCTGTCTCTCTCTCTCTCTCTCTCTCACTCTCAAAAATAAATAAACATTGAAAAATTTTGGGGGGGCGCCTGGGTGGCTCAGTTAGTTAAGCGTCCGACTTCAGCTCAGGTCATAATCTCACAGTCCATGAATTTAAGCCCCACGTCGGGCTCTGAGCTGCCAGCTCAGAGCCTGGAGCCTGCTTCCGATTCTGTGTCTCCCTCTCTCTCTGCCCCTCCCTTGTTCATGCTCTGTCTCTGTCTCAAAAATAAATAAAAACATTTAAAATTTTTTTTTATTTTTTAATAAATAAAAAGTAATTATAAAAGAATGACCCTAATTCCTCACCCCCTTCCTTTATTCATCTATCATTTATCCATCTCCATATGAATAGATCTCAAAAACATAATAGTGAATGTAAGGAGGAAAATATAGAATGATGCTCAAAAGGCACAATTTATGTAAATTATTTCAAAAGGCACACGAGTGGTTGGTGAGCACACACATGAATGTAAAAATATAAAGACTGGACTGACTGGATAGAGGTTACTTCAGTAGACATGGGAGTGACAGTCCAACTGAATTTTAGCTTCATCTGTTAATGCTTTATTTCTAAAAGATTATATTAATATATTACCCTTGTGGTTTTATTTTTATGGCTGGAGGCAAATATGACAAAATAATAATAACTGCTCATTCCACATAGTGGCATCATGTTCATTATAAGCTTTTTTGTACTTCACATATTTTCAAAATTTTAATTTAAAATTAAAAAAAAATTCATAACAAAGGAATTTTTGAAAAAAGTGCTGGTGAAATTTTCACAGAGATTTTTTGCTTTATTAGAGCAGAAATTCTTTTTTTTAAGTTTATTTATTTATTTTGAGAGAGAGAGAGAGAGCACAAGTGTGGCAGGGGCAGAGAGAGGGAGAGAGAAAATCCCAAGCAGGCTCCACATTGTCAGTGCAGAGCCCAACGTGGGGTTCCATCCCATGAACCGTAACATCATGACCTAAACAAAAATTAAGAGTCAGATGCTTAACTGACTGAGCCACCCAGGTGCCCCTATTACAACAGAAATTCTCTACCTGGGGACCTAGATTCCAGTTATGTATTTCGTGGCTTCTTGGAGCCCCTACAGTACATCAGACTTTTTCCTGGCAAATAGTTTCTTAGGTTTCTTCAGATTTTAGTATAAAACATCTGTTATTGTCACCTAAAATATTTTCAAAACCTCTGTACCACCAGGTAACATAAAATGGGTCTATTTCACAAACTATTTAAATAATAAACCATGTTCTAAGCTGCATTCATATGAGAAATCTACATTCCTAGTGAACAAGTTAACTTACATATTCTGTCAGGGCTAAAACAGAATGTAGACCATCCTAACAAATATCAAGTGAATGGGGTTACTTGCTATTTTCATGTTAAACCACGTGGAGCTGACCATAAGTGTGAAGAAAACTGCCTGTTCTTTCATCTTTGGATCTAAGAGACCATTTAGGAGCAATTAGAAAAAAAAAAATGTGTGGTGGCATCTGGGTGGTTCAGTCAGTTGAACGTCCAACATGGGCTCGGGTCATGATCTTGCATTCGTGAGTTCAAGCCCAACATCGGACTCACTGCTGTCAGCCTGTCAGCACAGAGCCTGCTTTGGATCCTGTCACTCTCTCTCTCTCTCTGCCCCTAGCCAGCACTTGCGCTCTCCCAAAAATAAATAAATCTTTTAAAAAAAGTTGTGTGGGGGCGCCTAGGTGGCTCACTCAGTTAAACATCTGACTCAGGTCATGATTTCATGGCTCTTGGGTTTGAGTCCCGCATCAGGCTTTATGCTGACAGCTCAGAGCCTGGAGCCTGCTTCCATTTCTTTGTCTCCCTCTCTCTCTGCCCCTCCCCCCCTTATGCTTGCTCTCTCTCTCTCTCTCTCTCTCTCTCAAAAATAAACATTAAAAAAATTTTTTTAATTGTGTGGGTTACAGAAGAGGCTAATGCTTTCTACTCACAATAAATATTTACAGATACAAATATTTATTTTGAAAGGTCTTTATAAACTTCAGTAACTTAGCTTTTAAATATGTTGAGAATAGAATTTTTTTAATTCATTAAAGTATAGGATAGTTATAGTTTTGGTAATGAATGATATGTTCTAACATCAGTATGAGAGTGTTCTATATATTTAAAGAAAACTACCTGTTTCTTAATATTCTTTTACATATATATTTATTTTGAGAGAGTGAGTGAGGGAGCACCTGTGGGGGAGGGGCAGAGAGAAAGGGGGAGAAAGAATCCCAAGCAGGGTCTGCACTGTCAGTGCAAGCCAAGGCAGGACTTGATCTCACTACCATGAGATCATGACCTGAGCCCAGATCATCACCTAAGCTGAAATCAACAGTCAGATGCTTAACCGACCAAGCCACCCAGGCTTGAGACTAATGTAGTTAAACATATCCAATACTTGGCTGATAAGAATGAAATGAAAAGAAGCTGTTTGACAGACTGGGTCCCTTCCTTTATTCCTCGTCTTCTTCCTCCCTCCCTTCCTTTGCTCATTAGTCATTATTTGCTTCACCTTGGGTGAGCTCAATGCCAACAACCACGCTATTTCCACGCTATTTGGGCACTTTTATTCTTAATAAAAGAATGCACTGGTTCACTCACAGCCCAGTGTCTAAAGAGCAGGTGGCAAAATTGGCTTTTTGTTCAATCATATTTTCTACACCAGCTCCCTAAGTAAGTATTCAACGACCCCAAGACGAAAATAATATGAATAAATCAGCATCTCACCTC
Organism: Panthera uncia; assembly: GCF_023721935.1. NCBI lineage: Eukaryota > Metazoa > Chordata > Mammalia > Carnivora > Felidae > Panthera > Panthera uncia. Next base: position 20,614,771 of record NW_026057580.1, read on the forward strand.
TACCCCTGCTGCAGCCAAGAGCCACCGGATGGACTCCATTCTGCCTCGGCCATTGAAGTAGTGAAGCTTGGGCTTCCCCGCCATGCTTAAGGACTCCTGCAAATCAACAGAGAGAGACTGATGAAGACTGTTCTGCACAGAGCAGGAGAGGAATCCACATGAAGAGAGCAGTGCAAAGTTAACCAGAAAGCTCTGGGCCTGTGCCCAAAATCAGAGCTGCTCCTCAGCTCCAAGGCTTCCTGTGTTCTGTGCTCTTCCTCACAAATGGAGTTTATCGCCACAAATTGATGTTCTCAAAACTTAATTGAATCACTGATACATTTTTTTAAAATAGAAAGAGGACAAGTGAGGAAGCCAGACAGATGGAAGGAATTTGAAAATAAGACTCTGACCAGCTCTTCCTCCGGTAGCAGGTGGCGAGGTGTTAGCATTGCAATGTTTTTTCTTTTTTCTATCCAGGTCCTCCTCCCTTCTCCTACCGGCACAGCCCAGACTGGCTAAATGGGGCGAGATTAGGGGAGGCTGATGCTTTTCACTTTCCAAATTAATTTCAGTACTTTAATTCTGGCGATCTCTGAAGCCTGGAGACAGCAATCAAGGGGATTTTCAATGACTCATTAGGATTTAAAGCAAAAGTGCAAAGTTAAGCAAAGTGGGTCTTTTCACACTTTGTTTTTCCTCTGAAAATGGAAATATCTTTTTTCGAAACATAACCTTTGCTCACCTTGAAGAAATTAAAGTATTATAGAAATCAAAAGCCCATCCCGCACAACCCCAAGATAGCATCTGAGGTTTATGGGACATGGAGGGGTAGACTTGGTGGGGGGACAGTCTTTGGACATTTAAAGGTGGCTTGAGGTACTTGGAAGGGGGTTCCTGGAAGCATCGGGGCCTGTGTGGAGGGGTGGGAGTGGCTTTAGGAGTAGAAAGAGTTCATGTCTACATGCTTTCAATGGGAACTGATATATTTTGGAGCATATCACCTGGCTCAATTTTAAAAACAACACTTCTATGGGGCACCTGGGTGGCTGAGTCAGTTAAGCGTCCGACTTCAGCTCAGGTCATGATCTCACAGTTCATGGGTTTGAGCCCCACATCAGGCTCTGTGTTTATAGCTCAGAGCCTGGAGCCTGCTTTGGATTCTGTGTCTCTCTCTGTGTGTTCCTCTTCCACTCGTGCTGTCTCTCTCTCTAAATAAATAAACATTAAAAAGAAACAACACTTTTACCCATTAAAAGCTCAGCAAAATGAATGAAGAAAAAATGATAGTTGAGGATATTATTTTGGAAACCATTTTGAAAATCATGGCTTTTCAGCTTTATGTGATGCCTACTAGAATCACCCTATTAGGGGCTTAAAACACATGCAGGTGCACAAGTGGCATGCATGTTCTCTCTCTCTCTCTCTCTCTCTCTCTCTCTCTCTGCCTGGGCCCCACATTGATTTGGGAAAGGACCCTGCCATCTGTGTCTTTTAGAATCTTTCCAGGTGAGTCTAATGTGCAGTCAGCATTAAGAACCACTGATCTGGACAATGGCTGCTAAAACTACTGATAGAGATCTCTAGCATGGAAAGGTTAGGCTGAGCACTCGAAACATCTATCATCACTAAAAGTAGGACAACCAGACGTGACAGGCCTCCTAATACGATACAGTAGAAAGTGTGCGGCACTGCCGGTGAAGAATTCTTGCCAAAACAACTGACCTGGAATTCAGTCAAGCCTCGAGATACCAATTTATGGGAAATACAGGAAACAGATGAGCACTTCAGGGATGCAATTAGCAAAATCAGCAAAATCTACAATGTGGAACTCTACAGGCTTGCTATTCAGAGAGTGGTCCTGAGGCTAGCAACATATGGAGCACCTGGGAAGCTGCTAGAAATGCAGGTAGCTTGGGCTCCAGCCTAGACCCTCTGGTAGCTACACTTTAAGATCTCAAGGGCTTTACATGCACATTCAAGTTTGAGAAGCACTGTTCTCCAGGTCAAGTGACTAATACATTCCCAAAGAACTCTCTAGTCTTATATTCCCGTGATAAAAAGTTTTTTTGTTTAATTTTTTTTTTAACGTTTATTTATTTTTCAGACAGAGAGAGACAGAGCATGAACGGGGGAGGGTCAGAGAGAGAGGGAGACACAGAATCTGAAACAGGCTCCAGGCTCTGAGCTGTCAGCACAGAGCCCGACGTAGGGCTCGAACTCATGGACCGTGAGATCATGACCTGAACCGAAGTCGGACACTTAACCGACCAAGACACTCAGGCGCCCCTAAAAGTTTTTAAAGTTGCATGAAAATCAGAGAGGCAGGAGGAAACTATAGGTTCAACAGATTTAAGAGTTTCTTTAAACAAATGCAATATATAGAAACTTTTTGTGGTTTCTGATCTTGAGAGCAATTATTTTTAAAATATATGACACAATTGGAGGATTTGAACTGTGAACTTTTAAGATAAGGGAATTACTGTTAATTTTTTAGGTATTATAGTGATATTATGGAATGTTGTTCAGAAAGAATCCTTATCTTCAGAGACCCTGAGCAGAGGATCTAATTAACCCAAAGCTGGATTCCTGACCTATAGAAACAGAAACTATGAAATAATAAATGCATGTTATTCTAAGCCAAGAAAATCCATATCTTTCAGACACTCATATCAAAGTATTTATGGATGAAATAGTGATATTGGCATTTGCTTCCAATTAACCCAGTTGTGAGGGGGAATGGGTGAGAGTGTAAGTATAACACAGGTGAACTTTTGTTGCTAATTACTGCACCTGGGCGATGGGTATATGGGTTTCTTATACTTTTTGTCCATTTTCCTAAATGTATGAAATTTCCCATCATAAAAACATTTTTTAATTGCTCAGCAAAAGCTGATGTTATTCATAAAGGACTAAAGCTTTAAAGGCCCCGGGGTGACTTCTGAACCACAAGGAGATCTGGAACAGTATTCATTCCAGATTTAGGGATGAATGTGTGGGATGAATGCTCAGCCTAGATTTAGTTTGTGTCCTTGGTGGAATGGGGCTCAAAATAGAAATTAAACTCAGTTATAGAAATATTAAAAAAAAATGCACTCCTGAGTTTGTGAACTGATTCACCTGGATCTCCACCCTGTGGTATCCACTCTGAAAAGTTCTCTCCGAAAAGTCTGAGGCCCAGGGAGCTTGCAAGCTGACCTTCCTTCCCATCTGGCCATTTGGGTTAAAATGTTTTGATTCACTGTTACCTTCTCATTGAGTTACATCCCGCAAAGAGTAGTCTCAATTAAAGTTGTTAGTGAGCCCCATCCTTTTTACATCATTACGTTATAATTCTTTTTTTTTTTTTTTTACAGGTTTTACAAATCCTCCCAAAGGACAATTAGTTTCTGATTCTCATGTCATCTTGAGGAGCTGGCTAAGAGGGGCTGAGTCCATGGAGCCTGGTGAGGCCCCTGTGAGGACCTGGGGCTGGATATTGTGGTCCCTGGTGTCTGGTTCCATCAGCTCTGGGCTGGTTCCCACAGACTGGAGGCCAGTGGGCAGCCTTGGGTCATGTGCTGGGGAGGCGCTGATAAGCACATGTAGGGGCCTGAGCTGGGGAGGACCCGAGCCACCCAGAACTTCACCTGCCATCCATAGGGCTTGTACCCTGACCTCCAGCAAGACTGCCAAGGGTGCCCTGTCCAGACCCTTCTCACCATAAGCACTCACTCTTGGGGGCAGTTCCCAGGAGACCCACCAGCCTGAGGCACAAGTGCTTGTCCCCTCTGCTCTCCCTTGGGTCGGCAAATCTTGGTTTTCCCCAAGTGGGGGCATCCCCAGCATTCTGGACCAGGGATTTCTTGGGTCACCCCCTTCTCCAGCAGGTGACTAGACCAGCACAGGGCTTCACTAGTATCCTGCCCCCTCACCTGCCCAACTTTTAGGGGATGTGAAAGGCCTCTGCCCCCAACTCATCTGCCCACTCACTCCCCAAATGGGGACTGTGACATTTATGAGTATTTGACCTAGGAGGCAGCTTATCTGAGTCTTACTAGAAAACTGTACCTTGGAGAAAAAAGAAACCAGAGAAGGGCCAGGGTGACAGGTGGGAGAGCCCCTGTATATGTAACATATAATGGTTAAGTCCCCAGTCCACTTGTTCCAAATTGTACATACTAATGTGAGGTGAGGGAGTAACAAGAGTATTTGGCAAATATAACTAAATCAATATGGTTAATAGATTTTAAACCATTCAAATTGTAACCTGGGCTTTCATTAAAGCTACATGTTATTGTCAATAAAAACATTAGATATATTATTAGTATCTGTGACTTACACATAAACACACTGTAGTATAATTACTGGATTTGAACAACTGAACTGTTTGCTTAAGGGAAAGTATTGAACTTCCTCCTACAAAGGACCCCAAACAGATCTCCCAGCGATAGGTATTAATAGAATACCATCTGCCACCAACTTTTTCCAGCTGTCGTTCCTTTTGTAACTGCTTCCAAATCTGTCCTTTATGGAGGTCAAGGGAAATCATAAGAAAGCTCAGTAGAGTCTAAGAGCACCGATCACAACGTCCCCCCACCTATTTTCAGAAAGGAAAGGGATTAGAAGCAATTATTGCTTTATTTCATTCTAGGTAGAAGAACTTGAGCAGGCAGGTAAACCTGCTAAGTAGATAATTTCATAGCTTTCAAGTGAGCATCTGAAATTTAAAAAAAAAAAAAAAAGGTAATAATCCATTGTTTAAAGGGTGTAAGAATAAAAGGAATTAAGTAGACTGGGAACTGCATGTCTTTTTCCTTTATTGTAAGCCTAGCCTTCTGGAATTTTATCTCTACTTATCTTGGCATCACGCCCCCATTTTGCTTTGTCTCCTGAAACTGGATTTTAGTAACATTGATTCCTGGGTAATCTATGAGAAAGAGCAATGATGTTCCCCTCTACAAGAGCTAATCTAGAAGCCTAGCACACAGTGGATTCTCATGTGTGCTTGGGTATAGAATGCATATTTTCTGGTTTTTGGCCTGCTGATGACATAAAGTGAAGTGAAGTTTGCTCCCATAAAGAGACTGTCCTGACACATATTTCTCTGATTTGGAAAATTCTGTACTTCAGTATCACTGCAGGAGGATTGCTTGGTTCTTGGAACTGAATTGTTACAATAGGTGGAAAATAATCAGACAATAGCTAGGTAAGCAAACAAGTCAACTTATTTACACTATATTGGGAAACATTTAAGCAAAATCAATTCTTTTCACAAATCCCAATGACCTATTATATATTAATCTAATGTTTTTAAACTGTCAAATAATCTTAAAATGTGGAACTTTGCACTTAGGTATAATTCAGCCCGTCAGCATTTAGGATGTGTTTTCCTCATATATGTATATGTTCATGGAGTATATGTGTGACTGTGCAAATACAATCTTGTACTATAATCTTCATTTCAAGAAAGCTTAGCATTAAAATATTAATTTATAAAGTACAACATTAGAAGCAACTATTCCCACTATTCCAGAGCTCCTTTTGTTTTTGAAATGATTTGGTAAGTTTAAGTAGGAATAGATAGATAGGAATTGATAGATTTAAATGTTTCTGTTAAAATGTTTTCATTCACTGTTACCTTCTCAGTGAGTTACATCCAGCAAAGAGTAGTCTCAATTAAAATTGTTAGTGGGCTCCATCCTTTTTACATCATTATGTTATAATTCTTTTTTTTTTTTTTACAAGTTTTACAAATCATACCAACATACTTATCCACTAAATTCCAGAAAGGCAATTTAATTTAGTTTGGCAAATCCACACACTACGACTGACTTTCAGTTTTCTTGTCATCCTTTTTTTTTTTTGGGTGCAAAAGCAGATGAGTTTTTCTTCTATAGTTCAAGGTATATTTTCAAATATCTATAATGTGAAATTATACCTCCCCAAATACTGTATCATCTGGGCAAAATCTTACAGAAGAAGCCACACATTGGATTCCCATTTCATCTAGAATAAAAGGACAGGACTGGTAGTAGTGTGTCATTTGGCATCTCCACCCCATCTCAGGCCACACTCCTATCCCCCACTCTCCAGCCCAGCCTCCTCTGGTTTGGGGTCCACAAAACACAGCGGGCTTTCCCACTCAAATCCTATGAGGATGCTGGTTCCTTGGTCTGGAGTCCTCTTGCCTGTCTCCTTGCCTGCCTGGTTTCTTTTCACTTCGTATGTCTCATCTTAAAGGTCATTTCCCCAGAGTGGCGTTCCCTCACCATCCATCTAAAGTAGAGCTCTTGCTGGTAAAAGAGTATAAGCTTTCATCTATAAGATGAACAGTGTGAGGATCCAATGTTACAACATGGTGACTGTAGCTGATAACACTACTGCATGATTGAAACTTGCTAAGAAAGTAGAACTTACATGTTCTCACCAAAACAAAACAAAAGAAAACAAAAAATAAAACAAAGACAGGTAACTATGTGAGCTGATGGATGTGTTAATTAACTCAGTGGAGGAAATCCTCTCCCAATGTTTACGAATTTCAAACATCATGTTGTACGCTTTAAATATCTTATAATTTTATTTATCAATTATACCTCCATACTACTGGGAAAAAATAAAGTAGAGCTCTCCCCTCACCTGCCCCCCAACTACTCTCTGTTGTAGTCCTTGTGTAATTTTCTTCATATCTCTATCACAAGCTATGACTGCGGTATTTATTTGTTTGTTTGTGGTCTATCTCTTCTTACTAAAATGTAAATTCCTTGAGGTCAAAGGCCTTTGTCCATCTTGCTCAGCCCAGTATCTCTGCACCCTTGCAACATCTCAGGCTAGATTCAAAAGGTATTTCCTGAATCAATGAGTAACTGAGAGAGGCTTTGGCCTGAGTCAGGAGATCTGGCCTCTAGGCTGCTCCTACCGCTGACCAGCCCTCTGACCCTAGACAAACCCCAACCTCTCTGGACCCCTGCCATTATTCATCTAAACTAGGGAGATTAGATGTATTGAGGGTAAGACGGCTGCCAAGTTTTGATGCTTGAATCTTCCTTCCTCATTTTCTCACAATAACATGGGAAGAGCCAGTATTTAGGGCAACCTCAGAAAAAGAATGGGTAGGTTTTGAGGTAGAACAATAGGGTCAGGACGGTATAACAAGAGAATTTTATGGGAATGAAAGCTGGTGCAGCCACTCTGGAAAACAGTATGGAGGTTCCTCAAAAAACTAAAAATAGAACTACCCTACGACCCACCAATTGCACTACTAGGCATTTATCCAAGGGATACAGATGTGCTGTTTCGAAGGGACACATGCACCCCCATGTTTATAGCAACACTATCGACAATAGCCAAAGTATGGAAAGAGCCCAAATGTCCATCGATGGATGAATGGATAAAGAAGATGTGGTATATATATACAATGGAGTATTACTCGGCAATCAAAAAGAATGAAATCTTGCCAACTGCAACTACGTGGATGGAACTGGAGGGTATTATGCTAACTGAAATTAGTCAGAAAAAGACAAAAATTGGATGAATTCACTCATATGAGGACTTTAAGAGACAAAACAGATGAACATAAGGGAAGGGAAACAAAAAAAATATAAAAACAGGGAGGGGGACGAAACAGAAGAGACTCATAAATAGGAGAACAAACTGAGGGTTGCTGGAGGGGTTGTGGGAGGGGGGATGGACTAAATGGGTAAGGGGCACTAAGGAATCTACTCCTGAAATCATTGTTGCACTATATGCTAACTAATTTGGATGTAAATTAAAAAAAATAAAAAACAAAACAAGTTAAAAAATAATAATAATTATAATTATAGCCAATAATATTGATGATTTACCAAGTACCAGGAACTTTTCTAAGTAGTTTATGTGTATTAACCCACTTAATCTTCATAACCCAATGTGGTAAATTCTGTTAATATTATCCCCATTTACTCGTGAGGAAACTGTGGTTAAAGAGTCAAGAAACTTGTTCAAGATCATACATTGTGTATGAAGCAAAACTGGAATTTGAAAGGCCAGAAATCCAAGCTCTTAATTACTATGCCAGTGTGCCCCTCAAGTAAATTGAAAATCATTGCTACAGTTCACCCCACTTCCCTCCTGTACTATTCTTGGTAGTGAGGCATGGAAATTCACCAGCAAATATGAAATCTTAAAATCTGAGCAGTTAATAGGCACAAAGGATAACATCATCCAGAGGTTCACATTGTGTCTGGAGCCCATATCATAGCTGATACCAGACAAAATTCAGGACTACTTTTGAATTTGGGTCACTTTTAGCCATTTTGGGGGACTTCTGTGGGATCTTATAAACACATATCCCCACAGTAGGGAGGTCATCCACCCCCACATCTGGTAGGTAGGTAGGTAGATGTGTAGGTGGGTGAGAACTATGTAGAGAAAACTTGGAGGTTAATATGCCAGTGAAACGTTTTATAGGCAATAGTACTGCAATTTTTGTTCTGCTGTAATGTACATAGAAGAAAGGAAAATAAATATTAAATGAAGGATATTTGATTCTGTTGATCAAAAAAAGAGAGAGAATTTTAATCAGCTTCCATGCATCCCCATCTCTGGTGCATGGGGCCCAGCTTTCACCTACAATGCCTAATAGCCACCTTCCTACTGAGTAGAAAATGTAGAAACACTACTGATTACTACCACTCCCTTGCATATCTTCCCCAGGGCTAGGCTGAGGATACTATAACCTAAGGACATGAAAACAGAATGGGAGGGGAGCCTGGATGGCTCAGTCTGTTGTGCATCCCCCTCTTGATTTTGGCTCTGGTCATGACTCCAAGGTCGTGGGATCAAGCCCCGCATTGGGCTCTGCACTGAGCCTGCTTAGGATTCTCTCTCTCTCTCTCTCTCTCTCTCTCCCTTTGTCCCTCTCCCCTTCTCGTGCTCTCTCTCCGAAATAAATTTAAGGGACACACCTGGGTGGCTCAGATGGTTAAGTGCCCAACTTCAGCTCAGGTCATGATCTCGTGGTTGGAGAATTCGAGCCCCACATCAGGCTCTGCACACATGGCTAAAGCCTGCCTGGGATTCTCTCTCTCTCTCGTCTTTGCATTCTCTGTCTGTCTGTCCATCTCTCTCTCTCAAAAATAAATAAATAAACTTAAAATAAAATAAAATAAAATATAAAATAAAATTAAAAAATTTGAACACACATACACTCACATACAGAATGGAAAGAAACTTCATATCTAGGAGCGCTTGTGGGAATGCCCAGTATTATTGAGTCCATCAGTGAAGGTGTCTTGATGGAAAAGGCACTGGGAGAGTGGCAGACAGCAGTGGAGAGAACATTTCAAGATAAGAAGGAAAGGAGCTTAGGGAGTGTGGGATAGTGGTCATGTCATTCTTGAGACTCATCCAAGTTGCCCTCTCAAATGCTGCATTTGATGCCCAGTGTCAGACTCTGGAAGGTTTTCCTAACATTCTTCACAAGCCCAAGCTCTGGACAGGGGAGGGCTGTCACTGATAACTTATTATTCATTTTGTGAAAATTCTGTCCTTTTGAAAAGAAGCAGGATTGGGTGCAATGAGTGTGACAGCATGTCGGCAAGAAAGGCATATAAATCACTAAACTAAGAAAAGGGAGCTCCAGGATTACGGGAGCACTAGAGTTTGGTGGAAGGTGGGGGGCAGGGAGGCCCTGGCAGAAAGTTGCTGATGGAAAGGGAAGGTGGGCTTGGATTTGCAATAAAGGGGTCAAACAACATAGAACTGAGAAGACACCTTTGAACTGATAGGACTAAGATGGCGATTAGTTCATTGGTCATGAAACAAAAGTTCACGACTCTGGCCTTTGGCAAGAGGAAGTATAGCCAGAATGTAGACTCCTGGAGCCTTGGAAGTGAGAAGAAAGAGGGAAGGAAATAGCCAAAGAGGAGACCAGCCAGGGATAAAGAAGGACTGTTTTGATTTATTTTGCAGGGTTTGTTGTTTTGTTTTTGTTTTTGTTTTGAGGGGTGGAGATGTAGGTGGCTAAGGGGTTATGACAGGAGAGATCTCAGTCAGTTTGTAATTAGAAGGTGACATGCCAGAGGCAAGGGTGGCAGGCAAGGCAGAATGGTTAGCAGACAAATTGTCTAGAATGACTATCTACAGGGTAGATTTGTGGGGCTATTTGCCTCCATTAGTATTATTACTATGTTTGGGGCATAACTGACCTATGGTAAAGTACCCGTAATTTAAGTGTACAATTGGATAAGTTCTGACATATGTATACACCCGTGGAAGCCTCACCACAATCAGTATAGCAAACACATTATGTCCGATGCCCTGTTGGAATCCCTTCCTCCTGCCCCTCCCCATACTAGCCGGCTGCTTCTTATCGTGATAAATTAGTTGGTGTTTTCTAGAATTTCATATGAATGGGAGCATACAATAAGTGCTCTGATCTTTCTGGTTTCTTCCACTCTGCATCGTTATTTGGAGATTCATCTATGTTGTGATGTGTATTCATTCTTGTTTATCAAAAAGTAGCTGGACTTGTTTCCTGTGGCCACTGCAACAAATTACTACAAACTGGGCAGCTTACGCAATAGAAATTTATTCTCGCACAGTTCTGGAGGCCAGAGGTTGGAAATCAAGGTGTCAACAAGGGTGGTTTCTTCTGAGGGTGGTGAGGGAGAATCTGTTCCATGCCCCTCCCCTAGCTGCTGGTGGTTGCATGGTGATCTCTGGCTTGTGGGAGCATCAGTCCAATCTATATTATAGATTGTAGACAATGGAAAAGGTCACTTAATAGGGGTCTGATGGATGAAGATAAAGAGATGAAGAAGTAAGAAATAAAGAGGAATGATCTGGAAGGTGTTGAGGGGAAGCATGGAGAAGTTTCCAACTCAGCTTTTCAGTCAGAAATGTTGAGTTTCTCTTTTGGCTGTTCTCCAATGTAGATTTAAGATTTGTAACAAAAAGCAATTTCTCTGTTCCAGCAAACAGATTGCTGTGAACCAGAGGCCCAACCTACTCTTAAGAAGTTAGCATGACTCTGATGCCATGGCTGAGCACTAGATGGCACACTTTCCAGAGCAACAGGACCTTTCTGGTACCAACAACTTAAGTGCCTTTAGGAATCTGTCACTGTAGTACACAGCCTTGCTGTTCGTAGGTAACTTCCCACAATTGCAAATGAAACTGAGCCCAACCTATTTAACATTCTCTTTCTTTTTTTAGATCTCAGAGAAAGTCTACTGTCCCACTCATCGGCCTTTTCTTGGAGCAAAACTTCTCAAAAGTGTGGTCAGTGTCTGCTGTCTCTACTCCTCACTTCCCATTTCCTCCTTAACCCACTCTGGTCGGACTTCTGTCCCACACTTGGCTGCTCTCATCAAGGCCAGCAGTGGCCTCCTGTCCCCAACTTCAGTGTTCACTCTCCAGTCCTCATGCTCCTCTCCTTCACGACGCCACACTTTCCCAGCTCTCCCCTGCTTCATAGACACCACCTCCTCAGATTTCTTGCCTGGCTCCCACTCTACTTGCCTTCTCCTCTCCAACTGCTTCCTCATCCTAGGTGGGTCTCTAGTCTGTCACTGTTATCAGAAGTGTGACCTCAGAAAATGGATCATGAGGGACATTGCTGTTTCTGCTTTGCTCTCCCCTGGATTGCTTGCGCTATGGTAAGTTAGCTGATCTGTCATGAAAATATTGAAGCAGCCCCTACAGAGAAGCAGACCTAACAAGGAATTGAGGTCCATTGCCAACAGCCATGTGAGTGAACCATCTTGGAAATGGATCACCTATCCTCAATCAAGCTTTCAGATGATGACAGCCCTGGCTGATGGCTTGACTACAACCTCCTGAGAGATCCTGATCCAGAACACCTACCTAAGTTTCTCCCAAGCTTCTGACCCTCAGAAATTGTGTTAGATAGTAAATGTTTGTTGCTTTAAGTCACTAAACTTTGGGCTGATTAATTAGGTATCAATAGATAACTGATACACCCAAGTCTACCTCTCTGACCTCATCTTCCAGTACTTTCTCATCATGTTCCCACAATATCTGCCTGACTACTGTGCCTGAAACATACCAAAGTTGTTTATGACCAAGAGCTGGTCCTCACTGATACCTCTGGCTAATATCCTGTTACCTTGGATCTTCTCATGCCTGGCTTCTTCCTGTCATTTAGAACTCAGTCTTCTATGATTACTCATTTTAAGTTAACCACTTCTCCATTGCCATCCTAAAAAGTCTCCATCACCTCACCCTGTTTTATTTTCCTTACAGCACTTATCACTAACCATAATAAATTTTTCATTGATTTCTTTATTTACTCGTCATCTGAGCAGGAAAATGCTCTTATATGTACCATAGCATCCTCTGTGCCTAGAAAAATGCAGGGAACAAAATAGGTGCTCAATGAACGTTTACTGAATGAAACAAAAATAAACTATTTAAATATTATTTCCTTGAGAATAATATCTTCCTTGAGAAGATTTCATCAATTTCTGAGATCAGAGTCTAAATATTTTTTTTCTACTAGGTATCCTTGGCTGGCCTGTTGACTTAGAATGTCACAATTATGTTGAAAGTTTCAAAGGACAAATATTTCAAACATAGCTATTGAGTGCAGAGAAGAGGTAAGCAAAGATTGTGAGAGAAAGGTAGGAGGAAAAAATAGATCAAAGACAATACAGATAAAAGTTGTGCGGACCTCAGGACATCTGGGTGGCTCAGTCAGTTAAGCATCCAACTCTTGGTTTCAGCTCAGGTCATGATCTCACAATTCGTGACTTTGAGTCCCAAATCGGGCTCTCTGCTGACAGTGCGGACCCTGCTTGGGATTCTCTCTCTCCCCTGTCTCTCTGTCCCTATCCCACTCATGCTCTCTCTTTCTCTCAAAATAAACTTAAAAAAAAAAATTTTTTTTAATAATACTTGTGCTGACTCATGGATGCCTTGTCCAACCAGCTCTGGTTGGCAAAATGTTTCTAATACGTATTTGTTCTTCAAGAAGATTTTGGAAAATTGGCAAGTTACCATGTATAATACCTCAAATCTTGACCCAATTTCCCCAGTATAGTCAGAGAAATTAATATCTATTTTCATTTCAATTATATCTATATAATCCCTCCAAGAAAATGGTGGGTGGTATAAGGGTCATATACCAAATGTAAATTATTTTGTAACAAACATCTCTATCCTTTTATGTCACAGATTACCCAGGAGTGATATTCAAAACACTTGACATCTGTATAGTAAATATGAATTAATATGTAAGGCAGGATATATACTGAAAATTAACAATATTTCTTTTTAGGGTGGCTCAGTTAAGCATCTGACTCTTGATTTTGGTTCAGATCATGATCTCAGAGTTCATGAGATTGAGCCCCATGTCAGGCTTTACACCGACAGCATGGAGTCTTCTTGGGATTCTCTCTCTCCCTCTCTCTCTCAGTCGCTCCCCCACTCATGCTCTCTTTCTCTCAAATAGATAAACATTTAAAAAAAACAATATTTCCTTTTGTTTTCTAACCAAACTATGTATGGCAAAATATTGGATAAAGCTATAGTGCAAACCAGTCAGAAATCATGGTGATAATTTCCAGTCATTTGTGATGTTTATTAATTGTCACTGTGTCCTTGGTAGTTTGGGTTGCCAGTGAGTACCTTACTCTGTAAAGGCCATCTGCTCTGTCAGGGTGGCCCTTTCCTGTACCTGCAACTTGGTTCCTGTACTGCTTTCTGCCCTTGTCCCATCGAGAGTAGGAGAGGTAGAGGCCTCCCTTTGTGGCTAGCCCCAAGTGTATCACCACCCCTTGAGGTATCTTAATGCTACCCCAGCTTTGTAAGTAGGCATTTCACTAACCTCTCTTCAGCCACCCTTTTTGAGGTGAGATGGTATCTTACTCTTCCTGTACTCAGAGCACCAGCCATAATGAGGTAAATGTTATGGAGTTCACTTCAGGATAATAAGAAAGGATTATAAAATATGTTAGAAATTGGGGAAGGCTAGATGTGATGAGGTTGAAAAGCTCTGTCCTGGAGCAAAATATAAGAATATACTGTAGGAAGAATAGATTACAAACTCCTCATAAACAACTTGAGGAGTCCAGGGCTGGACAGAGAGTAGGTCCATGCGAAGGGAACTGGGAGCCTCCTAGGAGGACAGCTTGGCACATCTTGCTTGGGCTGAACTGACCGAACCCTGGGTAGGCATAAAGGACACAGGCCATGCGTCCTGGTACGTGTCTGTCCCATCCTATGCAGCTGTGGGGAAGTTCACACTATGAAAATGGCCAGTTGGGGCTAGGGCCCTGGGCTCAGCCCCATAGATCCTGCATTTCTTGGGGGAGCTCAAGTTTCAGGCTCAGTAGAGAACTGAGGCTGGACATCACTCTATTCCAGCCTCCCCTGCACGGCGACAGGCTGGGGGGTAAAGGACTATATATCTCCATGTACAGTTTGAGATCCCAGGCCTGAGTGGCAGCAAGGAGGGAGACCTCCACTTCCTTCCCTCTGAAGCTATAGAGAAAGAGGATGCTGCTGCCCAGGTGGACGAACGGTGGCCAGTTTTGACCAAACCTTCTCAGACCAGACAGTCTGGGAAAACAAAAACTACATGTGGTGGGAGGGGCAGCAGAGAACAGGTACTGCCGCAGAGGGATTCTGGGAGTTTTGGTCAGTCTTGGGTCTACTGGACTCCTTGAATGGAGTGAGCCCCTAGGATGCTGGATGTACCATTGCAAAAGAGACTGCTTTTGGGAATGAACATTCCTACTGGTCTAAGATGTGTGCTTGAGTGACTTAAAATGAATATTGAAAAGATGTGATTTTATTATATGTACATCAGGCTCATAGAGCAAGGGTGTATGGCTGCACTTCAGTGGCTCCCTATTTTCCTTGGAACAAAATCCAAACTTCTTGCCATGGACTTCAAAGTCCTTAGACTCTAGGCCTTGTTCCCTGATCTCACCTCATCATTGCCCTTCCCCACCTGTGCTGTCATGCTACACCCAAACCTAATGACTTCTGTTTCCTCCAATACAAATAGTCTCTCTCTTGCATGGCCAGTGATCCTGCTGACCTCCTGCCTGGATTCCATCCCTACTGCCCAACCTAAGCTCCCCCGACCTTACCTGCTGCAACTTGGCTCCTCAGATCTCACATCAGCTATGACTGCCCTTCATGACAGACCATGAAGGACTCATAGATTCAGGCAAAGGTGTCCCGATTAGGTTCATGCTCAGCATTATCTTGTGCCCCAGCATGAGGTTGTAGATTAAATTATGTCCCCCGGAAAGGATAGGTTGAAGTCTTAACCCTGGGTACCTGTGAATGTGACTTTACCTGGAAATAGGGTCTTTGGAGTTGCAGTCAATTAAGATGAGGTTATACTGGATTAGGATGGGCCCAAATTTGATTACTGGTGTTCTTATAAGAAGAGGAAAATCTGGATAGACACACACACAAATGTGTATGCCATGTGACAATAGAGGCAGGAATTGGAGTTATGCATCTACAAGCCAAGAAATGTCAAAGACTGCCAGCAGCCACCAGAAGCTAAAGAGGCATGGAAGGATCCTTCCCTAAGCCTTCAGAGACAGCATGGCCGGCTCATACCTTCATGTCACACAAAGAACCTCAAAAGTGTGAGGGAATACACTTTATGGTTCTTAACCACTAAATTTGTAGTCATTTGTTACAACAGCCCTAGGAGCATGATATACAAGGTATGCATGATTTTGGATTAGAATTACCTTTTTTTTTTTTTTTTTTGTTTCTATCGCTATAGTAACCTCCCATAGGGCAAAGACTATATCTGGCTTGTTTATCATTAATAACGCAGCTCCTGGAACACAGAACGTTCTATATTAAAGATAAAATAAATATATGCTCCATAACTAAACAGGAAAAAAGATTCATCAACTGAGGGAAAATGGTTCTGTACAAAAAAGAAAAGAGAGAAAGAAAGAAAGAAAGAAAGAGGAAGAAAGAAAGAAAGAAAGAAAGAAAGAAAGAAAGAGAGAAGGAGGGAAAGAAGGAAAAAGGCAGGCAGGAAGGAAGGAGGGTGAAGGGAGGAGGAATCTTTTAGGCTGCATCACAAAAACAGCAAATACAGGGGTGCCTGGGTGGTTCAGTCGGTTGAGTATCCAACTTCCCCACAGGTCATGATCTCACACTTCATGAATTTGAGCCCCATATCAGGCCCACGTCGGGCTCTGTGCTGATAGCTCAGAGCCTGGAACCTGCTTCGGATTCTGTGTCTCCCTTTCTCTGCCCCTACTCTGCTTGCGTTCTCTCTTTCAAAACCAAAAAAACATTAAAAAAAAATTTTTAAAGAAATACAGCAAATACAAAGGAAAAAAAAGAGCATTTTTTGTGTTACTAAATATAGGTCACATGAAACTTTCTACTTCAATTGTTTTGACAAGGTATGATATGATATGATAGCTGTTATGACAATTTTTTAATACATCAAAGAATCCATTAATTTTTTTTCTCCCTTTATTTATTTTTAAGTCCAAGAGATGTCCTAGGTGCTGATCATGATTTGATATTTGGTAAAAACAAAATAAATTGCTTTGCAAATCTTCATGTAGATGAAATTATATACTTTTGAAAACTTTACTAGCCTCACAATCATCAGGATCCACATCAGGTAACGCACATCATTGTTGGAAGCCCCAGACGCAAGTGCTGGCCATCCATGCCCGCTTCATTTAATCCTGAAAATCTTCCTTGCTTTTTCTAAATCTTCCTCACTGATAGGAGGCTTCCTCTGGCTGCCAGGCTGCAGAAACTTCTTCACGGGAGGGAGATTGCTGATCCTGGTCTTCAGGGCCTGCAATACACAAGGGCACAGCCTCAGACAGAGCCAGGGCCAGCCCCATCGCTGGCACAAGCCAGAGACCCTCCTAGACAAGGACCAGCTGAGTGCCCTCCATCAGCACCAGTGTGAGGCTGGGAAATACACAGCCAGTGAGACAGGAAGATGGGAGGAAGAAAAGACAGCTCAATCCCATTTTCCCCAAAGATGTCTTTCTTTCAGGCTCTATTCAGTTTCTATTCAGTTTCTTCTTCCCTACACGAAATCCTGTAGCTTCATGGCTTTTGTGCAATACGGAGAAGAGGATTGTGTCTGTCAGAATCCACACACATCAAGTCTCCAAACAGACAATGAAAATGTAGGAAAATTGCCCTGGACGAGAGACAGAAAATATAGAAAGCTGAACCATGAGACTGGCCAAAACCAGGCATCCCACTGAGAGGGGGACTGAGAGAGGGAGACTCTGCCTAGGGAAACATGATGTCTGCCCTTAGGAGCAGGTGCGGAGGGAAGAAATCAGAAGGCAGGAAACCTCCTCAGACAGGCACAGGAAGGAAAGAGAAGGACACAGGTGGATAAGGGAAATCCCAGAGAAACCAAGGACAAATGCCACAAAGCAATGGGGATGGGGAGACTGATGCCGAGCCCTGGGTCCTTCTCATGGTAAAGACAAAGTGTTCTTCTTGGGGAAGCATCCACCTCAAATGTTCTGGGCATGACAAGATTCTCTGCATGCCTCGACCAGCACCCAGGAGGTAATTAATGCTGGACACGTGGGGACAGCCAAGTCCTGGGCAACGATGGGACCCGAATGTAAATGTTAGATTCTGGAGGGGGAGATGCGAGCCTTCCCTCCTGAAGGCTGTGAGAGAGATTACCTTCAGCAGAGGGAAGTTGGCCATAAGGCTGGGGTCAAGCTCTTCCACATAGTACAGAAGTTCAACCAGGTGAATGTCAGCCCTGCTCAGCCTGTTGCCAACAAGGTAGTCCTGTCCGTGGCTCTTTAACACCTGGCAGGTTTGAGGAATTACATCATGAGCACAGGCATGGTCAGGCTGGGTCCCTCTGCCCCTCCCTGCACTCTCCAACCCAACCTCCCCACCTCTGCTGCCTCACTGAGGGGGTGTTGGCTGCAGACCCTCTTCGCTGCGCTCTGACTCAGTGTGACAGCAGGTCTCTGCTGTTCTTTCCCTGCTCCTCAGCTGAAGCCCCAGCTACCGTTTCCCTGAAACGTGTGCTCCTGTGTATCCCTTGCAACTATTCTGATGTATGCAACTTTTCCTAATAAAATGTTGGGGAAATTCACAAAATTTATTAAAACATCCCAATAATATGCAAATGATAACGTGAAGAGAAAACCCCACGGCATCACCAGCTTAAGGCACTTTGGGTAAATACCCTTTCACACTATGTACACATATAGAAACATGGTAATTGTTATGCAAAGAATATAAGACCACTTTAAATGCCATATGTTAACATATGTTTTTCATTTAACTTACCATAGGGCGCTTTGATTTCAAAGCGAGTGGGGGCAGGGACAGAAAGAGAGGGAGAGAGAGAATCCCAAGCAGGCCCTGGGCTGTCAGCACAGGGCTCAGTCTCACCAACTGTGAGATCAGGACCTGGGCTGAAATCAAGAGTGGGATGCTTAACCAACTGAGTCACCCGGGTACCCCAGCCCATAGTTTCCATTTAGCATGATTTCAGGTAGTTTGGATCTTGAAACATTCTCCTCTTACGTCCAAGGAGAAACATTAACTGAGATAAGCACTGTCTATAATGATGGAACCTTATTTCCTTAGTTTGCATGGCTGTCCTCTGAAGTGTGAGAGCCATGCCTTCGAGTAGGTCAATTCTTTTCTCCCTAACATCTCTCCATCTGTATCTTCCTCTTCATCACACTGCCCCCATCTCTGACTAAATACACCTCATCTGTCGACCCCTAAGACACTGCCACTTTCTCCCGAAGGGCAGCTGGTCTCATGTCTCCCTATCTCCCTACGTATGTTGCCACAGTATCTCCTGTTGCATTGCTCTCACTGTGGTCCTCTTGGATCCAAGCCCCTATGTGGTGCTCTGTCTGCAGGACCTACTCCAATGTCCAGTGTGGCTCTCAGAGCCTTCAGCAGCCCAGGCTCTAACTATGACCATGAAAGTCTGCCAAATAGAGAATTCTCAATTGGCTCCTGGTAAGTTGAAGTCTTGTTGGAAAATTAAAACTTGGGTATCACTGGTGCAATTCTTCCTCACAGTCAGTTTTTATGAAATGCCTTGAGAGTCAGGGTGCTGCGTTAGTATTCAGGAAGGCTCATTGGAAGTGAACGTAAAGGTTCAAGGAATGCCAGCCACTGTCTTTCTTTGTCCTCTATGTCCAGCACCCAAAGTGCTCAATGACTGTCCACTTACTTTTTCAAACACGGGGAGATAACGATCTGTTACTTTCTCTTTGATCTGGGCAATCTTGGCCTCTTTCTGATCAGGTGGACACAGAGGCAAAACGAGGATCATTTCATTCAAATCTGCCATACCTTCTATGTACATATCTATCCTGAAAGACAAAATGACCAAATTGTCAAATGTCTTCTGCCTTGATTTTAGAGTTGAAAAATGTATGAGAATGGGGCATCAGGAGGTGGCAAAGTAATTCAGCTCCATTTGATGCATTTTTATATACCAGTCATTAAGCTCTGATTTTTACTTGATTTGAACATTTCATCCTAGAACAAGCCATCAAGGTAGATATGTGTCTAAAACTTTCATTATACACATGATGAAATAGAGGGACAGAGAGCATTGGTGACCTGTCCAGAGTCACAGGGAAATTGGTGGAATCCTGCAAATACCTACTGGGACCATACCTAGGGTCTGTCACCTCCATGGTGGCTTGTTCCGGGCACAAACGGAGTGTGACTCCATGTGGCTGACCTGCCCCCTAAGTGATCTCCAGAGAGAGTCACTGGTACAACCATCTCAGTCATGTCCCCTTCCTCTCTCATCCTGTTACACCACCCAGGCCTGTTTAAACCAATGTCAGCAGGTTTTCCAATAATTTCCCACAGCACATGTTTCCACACTCCGTCCACATACAGTTGCCCAACTCTGGCCTTGTTCGCATTTCTCAAGTCTTCACCTAAAATATCTCCTGAAATGGTGAAATACTTTGTGCATTCCAAGTAGCACATATTCCAGCAGAGTAGTTTTGAATGTTCCAAGCTGGGCTTCCTGTAAGAGGTTTTTTTTTTTTTTAATAAATCTTTATTAGCATATAATTCAATACTATAATGTGTACACTTCAAGAGTGTTTAAGTTTGTGATTTTTATAGTAAAGACACAGAATTCTGTACCATCACCACACACTAATTACAGAATATTTTCCTAATCCCAAAAGAAATGCTGTATGCTTTTACACCCATTCTAATTTCTTCCCTCCTCCAGCCCCTGGCAACCACTAAACTGCTTTCTGTTTCTATATATTTGAATGTTCTGGATATTTCATACAAATGGATTCACACAGTATGTGCCTTTGTGTCTGGTTTCTTTCATATAACATGATGTTTGCAAGGTTTATCCATGTTGTAGCATGCATCAGTACTTCATTCCTTTTCATGGCCAAACAGTATTGCATTGATAAGTAGACTAACCACTCATCAGTTGATGCACATTTGTGTCATTTCCACATTAAGAATTTTAAGAACACCACTGCTATAAACATCTGTGTACAAGTTCTAGCGTGGATGTGTTTCAGTAGTCTTGCTTGCATACCTAGTAATGGAGTTGCTGGAATATGGCAACTCTATGGTTCACTTTTGAACAACTCATAACAGTTGTTTCTGAGATTTAAATTTCAATCATGTGGTCCCATAACCACAGAGAGAACCCACAGATATGGTTGTATTGACTAAATCTGGCTACTTCGGTCCTGTATCAAAATGCTCGTGATAACCCTGGCATCTTGAGGACCATGCTCTGCTAACCCTTGTCAAGCGGCCAGTCCGTATAACAGGCTGATAAGTGAAGTTCTTGATCATCATTTTGATCATTTCTGAACCTTCAGAATCAGCGCCTTTGGATCCTTCTGTTCCCCAGTCTTATCTGCCGGACACTCAGACTCATCCTTTGTCTCTAGCTGTTGGCTGATATCCAGCTCCTAAAGGCCTAAGTACTGAGAATAGTGACTCCACCATCTTTCTGGCTTCCTAGTTCATCAGCGTTAGCAAAAGACTGTCACCATATGTGCTCTATATGTGGACCACTTCCTTTTCTGTAATCCCACTTGGTGAATCCACTCCTAGGGGAATCCCTCATCCTCACAGCTCTCTGTGGTTTTGGACCTCAATCTATACCGCCAAGTCCTGTGCTGCTGCTGGCCACAATCCCCCCAACACAGTCCTGCCTGCCCAAGAACCCAAATTTTTACATCAATTGCTGATGAAAGAACAAAAAAAAGTACTGTACAGAGCTCTCTCCTTTATGTCTTTCCCATAGAGGTTGTATTTGGTGGCAATGTAGTTGAGAATGGCTCTGGTCTGGACCATCTTCATTCCATCAATTTCAACCATTGGCACTTGCTGGAATATCAAATTTCCATCTTTTGAAAAAAGAAAGAAGAAGCAGAGTGACATATTTTATGGATCATACTCTTTTAACATGAAAAACGTTTGTTGCCATGACCGAAGATATAAAAGGAAACAAAAATTATTGCCTGGTAACATTTCATCATCTCTGTATTTTGGTTTTTGCATCCTCTAATCCTCTTTGATCTCAGTCTGCATTTTACTCTTCACCTATTATTTCATTTATCTTTTTTGGAAAAATTTTTAATTTTTTTTTTTTTTTTTTTTTTGAGAGAGAGAGATATGAGCGAGAATGGGGGAGGGGCAGAGAGAGAGGGAGACACAGGATCTGAAGCAGGCTCCAGACTCTCAGTTGTTAACACAGAGCCTGATGTGGGGCTCAGACCCACGAACGGTGAGATCATGACCTGAGCCAAAGTCAGACGCTCACCGACTGAGCCACCAAGGCGACCCTCATTTATCTTTTTATTTATCATCCAGATACATGGTAGGTTCCTGTATTTTTTGTGGTTGATTTACTTTCATGGGTGTTTTAGGAAATGTTGAGAGAGGCTACACCAGGGCCAACATCGCATTCAGTTCAAATGAAACATTCCAAAGTAAGTCTCTGGGTTCATGCAATTAAGGCGAATTTGAAGGGAGATTTCTATGTAGGGTGTTTTGCTTGCTCCCCCAGTTCTACCACTGGACAGTGTGTATCGGGCAAGCCCTGGTTTCCTGACTCTGCTGATGCAAGTAGTGCTTGAACTTTGTTCTTCATCTCCATCTTCATACTGTCACCTGGCCTTTCAATTAATCCAACTAAACCATCTTATTATCTGAGTCTATGATATTGCTAGGATATAAGCTTGCAATAATCCATCAGAGAAAAGAACTCACACAACTGCTGGCCTATTTCTACTCTTTTCATTCTACTGCGTGGGTTTGAGAGTCCTTGCCTGGGCAGGCTATGTGGGATCCTGAACTGACCCAGCTCACTTGGGGGCAGAAAAGCTGGAGAGTGCAAGGGGAGGGCATTCACAGGACACAGTAAGACAGTTCCTTTAGCAAACACTCAGAGTTCAAGCCCCCCCCAGCCTTGAGTGAGGTGGAAGATCTGCCCAAGGAGCCCTGCCCCTTACCTTGGAGCCACTCCTCTTCCATTCCACCACCCCCAGCTCCCACCACACTCACAAGTAGGTGTTCAAACCCTAACTTATAACTTCTACTTGATCCCCTCATCCGAGAAATTAGATACCTGGTCTTACCATTCTTTAACTTATCCAAGTCTTCTGGAGTTTCTATAAATTTCTCTTCAAACTGGAAAGCAGAAACAGTGAATTAGCATACCTAAAATATCAAGGATGCTTCTTTAAAATCATCTGATATTTGAAAAAGATTCATGTTTCTAATTATTGCACAAATGTCAAAAATGATATTTTGTAGATTGCTTAAATCAAAATCCAGATAAGGCTTACACATTATGCTTAGCTTCTGAGTTTAAGTTCTTTGATGAGAAGAAATTTAATAATATATTAGGTGAAATCTGTTCATCTCTTAATAGCTGACAATTTTTCTTTTAACATAAAACTCTTGACAGGTCATTTATAAAAGTAGAAGAATCTCCTAGCTTATGTGAGAAACGTATTCTGATAGAGTCAATTTTTGGTCTAACTTAGGATGACAAAACTCAGATCTAACCTCTACTCCGGCTGAAGCCAGGAGCCACCGGATGGACTCCATTCTGCCACGTCCATTAAAGTAGTGAAGCTTGGGCTTCCCTGCCATGATAGACTCTGAATTTCTCTAAACATGAATGAAACAACAAACGAATGAATGAATGAATGAATGAACAGATGAACGATATCACAGAAGCAAAAACATACTTTTTGATGTTGGTCAAATAGCACCAACAGTGCTTAAGGAGTACCTGCCTTCCTCATGGAAGAATTAGAAGAGACCCTAGAATGTCTTTCAAGGCCCAATTCTCATACATCATTAGCCAGTCCTGGGAAACTCTTCCAAACCCTGCTTGTTACCTCCACTAGGTAAAGTCTGATTCTCTTGGCAGGCTAATAGGTGAGAGTGTGTGGTAAGGATGCAGGTGTGGGTGTAAGGAGGAGGGGGAAGGATTAGAGAATTGCTATTTGTTGAAACTC
This sequence comes from Panthera uncia, assembly GCF_023721935.1. Lineage (NCBI taxonomy): Eukaryota > Metazoa > Chordata > Mammalia > Carnivora > Felidae > Panthera > Panthera uncia. Next base: position 20,638,233 of record NW_026057580.1, read on the forward strand.
TGCTAATGATCCTGACCCAATGCCAGTCCTTTTGGATACATTATATCTTTAATCATCATAATGGCCCCATGAACTATTTGTTATCAGTCCCATTTTTCACTTAATGAAACCAAGGCTCAGAGGTGAAAAGCCTTGTCCATAGTCTTCTCTAGTTAGTGATGGACATGGAAATCCACACCTAGGACTAAAAAGAGAGCAGGCTTGGAATCCACTCCAGTGCTGGCGCTGGGAGCCTATGAGGGACACTGAAAGCAGAGGACATCTCTGACAAGACCAGGATGAGGAGCAGAGTCAGGCTTCCACTCCTGACTGTTATGCTGCTTTTGTTTAAAACAAAGTTAGGACTAAGACTCGCTTAACTGCAGCTCAAAAGACCCTGGTTCTTTTTTTTTTTTTTTTAATTTTTTTTAAAAAATGTTTTATTTATTTTTGAGACAGAGAGAAACAGAGCATAGCAGGGGAGGGGCAGAGAGAGAAGGAGACACAGAATGCGAAGCAGGCTCCAGACTCTGAGCTGTCAGCACAGAGCCTGACACGGGGCTTGGACTCAACGAACCGCGAGATCATGACTTGAGTGGAAGTCAGAGGCTTAACCAACTGAGCCACCCAGGCGCCCCAACCCTGGTTCTTTCCATAGACACAGGATGCTAATTGCTAATTTCCTTCAATTCCCTTCCTTTTTTTTTTTTTTTTTTGATTCTACATTCTGCCTTTACTTAGTGCACTTTATAATCTGAAAAAGGGGTATTACCATATTAACATTACAGTCAATGGAACAGAACTAACATTTCTTCATGTCTATCATATAATGGGTATTCTCGCCTATTTATCTTCAATTAATCCTACAAAAATCACCTGAGATACATTCTGTTATTAGTGTCATTTTAAAGTTGAGGATACTGAGGTTTCTTGAGTAACTTGCCCAAAGTAAGTGGTGAAGTTGGGACCCAAACCTACCTCTACTCAAACTTTATTTTCTACATTGGTGTTTTTAAAAAATGCGTGACCATCCTTCAGTGGATTGTGAAATCTAATTTTTAAAATGAAGTAGGAGAAAATAGAAAATATTAGAGTGCATTCACGTAGAAACACAAACTTTGTTTCATGAGGTCTTAGCTTCTATTATGTGTTTGTTGTGTATACCGGCCTGTGCATGAGTACACACTCATTTGATCAGTATAATGGTACTTTGTGATACTTTGTATCTGGTCAATGAAGTTTGAAAGCCCTTGGTCCATCCCAGGCTGAGTAGGAAGTGAACAAAGCAGGGAACCAGATAATAAAACTCAGTGGCTCAAACAATGGATGTGCTATCATAGGTGTGAATGGAAACACACAGGACTCATTAAAAGGTGGAGTCCCCAAGGCAGGTCTTAAGGAGGAACAGTTGCCTTTTCTATGCAAATCCCAAGCTCTGTTTGCAAAACGTTAAGATTGTCTTGCAAACTTTTGTTGTGGAGTTTGGGACAAAAATATACCTCCCTTACCCAGTGGATACATCTTTGAAAAACTGTGTGACTTGAATTTTAGAATTTTAGATATCAAAATGTTTTTAATGTCCACATTTTTCATTTGGGACTCAACAGTCAAATCTTTAGAAAGTAAAGAACCATTTGGAAACATAGTTACTCAAGTCATCTGTAATTAGAGATTTTGTTTATTGTACTTTTTTACCACAGGGAATAGAGGTACTATGACTCAGCAGAATGAAAAGAATAGTGCTCATTCTATGTGTGTTTTGAACTACAGGTCACAGAGCTGTAATTCAAACCCTCACACTGCTTACCCATGGACTGAGGATCAGGTTACTAAAGGAAATTATATTTACCTTACGTAATATTTTATCATAGGACTCCCCCTGATAAGCAACTTTGTTCACCTTCTGAAGGGGAGGTCTCCAGAGGCCTGATAAAGGCTGGGGCACAGGTTATCAGAGAACTTTGCCTGATCAAGATATCAGCAGATTTCTGGTTCTGCCCCGGCCTTGTGCATCCCTTATGTCTTCCATGTCTGGCCCATCCCCCATGCCACTGGCTCCCTGATCCAGGCACTATGGAGTCTTTCCTGCCCCAGCCCTTTGCATGGATTCCAGCCACTGCTTCTCCCTGCAGCTGGTCACAGCACTAGCACAAGGCCTCACTGTCAACTCGGGTTGAAAATTATCCCTTCTCTCCCAACATCCTGTTTCTTACCTGGTAACAGACCTTTCACTGCTCCTTCTTCAACACTTTGTTTCTGGTGACATGTAACGTATATCCTGCTTTCAAAAAGTTTCCTTCAAACTTTCTCAACTAACATCATTGATCAGTTTCATGTACTAAGAAATGATGGTTCACAGGAACAAGACAGGAGCCTGATTTGGTCTCTGCCCTAAAGGGTTTAGAGATAACTGGCAGCACACAAAAGGCCCAGTGGTGACTCCAGTTTAATTGGGTCCAACCCCCAAATCATGATTGTCTTACCCAAGTAATTCAGAGCAAGGTGAAGGTTGCCAGGCTGAAAGCCAAGGCTCCTGCCTCCCAGGACAGCATGACATGTTCATGCTCATTGCCTCTTTGACCACCATTTGTCTGTTTTCCTGCTCTTCAAATTAGGATTGTGCCTTATCCTTGTCAACCATGCTCTCTTGAGCATCTTGCAAAGTGCTTTTCTTCACTGTCATTTCAATATCTTCTGCCATACATGCTATATCTTTTCCCGTGGATTCTGTTATGCCTGGACAACTTCTGGATTGTTACAGTGCTGTCACTGAAACTCCAGTCTCGCCTGTCCAAACCTGTCGTTCCCCACCAATGTTAACACTTAGGACAGCACATCGTTGACTCTTATATTCTGATTGCAATGACTCGTGCATTCTAGCTAGGTGAATTTCTGTGCCTTTAAAAGTGAATTAAGTGTTCTGCTGATTACCTACTTTTCCCATCAAGATTTCTTGAGTTTGGGAGTTGGAGAAGTCACATGATCTAGTGATTCTTAATTAGGGGTGATTTTGCTTCCCCACACCTTGGAAGACATCTGATAATGTCTAGAGACATTGTTAGGTATCAAAACCAGAAAGGAGAGTGTTGCATTGTCAGCTGGGTAGGGATCAGAGATGCCTCTGCTATGGCATGAGACCATGCTTGATGTGCCTCCGAATGCTTTTTGTCTCCTACTAGTCATTCTGCATTTTATCTGCTTATTTTCATCAACCGTGTTATCCTAACAGACACATTTATTGGATACTTAGTTGAAAATGTCTTATGGTTGATTGCAATTAGCTATTGTACCTATGTAGTCTTTCCAGGATAGGATGCACTGCCATTTTGGGAAAACGCAGTAATTCTCCCATTATCCATTGGTACTTATTCTGCTCCACAGGCTGCCTGTCACTGGCCCTAGGGTAGAGCCTGACCCCCACACTGTGCTCTTTCTAGAAGTACTGAGTGAAACAGAAAGAAACCATGAGAATCTTAACTGTGTCAACAGTACTGCTGAAGTAACCATTTCTTGCAAAACTTGTAAATAAGCTCTCATTGTAGATATTTTAAAGGTCGAAGTTCACAAATTTGAGAAAATATGTATGTTAACAGTATTGTCAAATACATTCTTTAAAGCTAATTAAATGCACATTTCTATAACAAATATTTTTAACTAAACAACAATGGCAACAAAAGAACAATTAACAGGACAGCTCCCCCACAACACAGAATAAGCCAGCCTAAAGTGTCAAGAAGGCCAAGCTTGTGAAACCCTGTTCCAGCCCTTCTCTAGGTTTGCCATGAGTTGCCCAGAAAGAGAATGGGGCTTACCAGTCAGCTAATCAGAGCAAAGACTGACTTAGAATCTAGTTCTGCTGACATTCAGATTAATTTTTACTCTTATATTAAGTCTTAATTTTTAATTTTTATAGCCTACATCACATCACTGTATCATAATTCACAACTATTGCGTGTTGACTATAATGGTTCTCTGTGTCTGCACGAGATACATTCCAAGACCCCCAGTGGATGCCTGAAACCGAGGAGAGTACCAAACTCTACATATACTATGTTCTTTTCCTATATATACATAATACGATGAAATTTCATTCATAAATGAGGCACAGCAGATGAACAACAATGACAAATAATAAAATAGAACAATTCTAATGATATGCTATAATAAAATGATGGGCAATTTATAACATACGAATATTTTTCTTTCTGGAATTTTCCATTTAATGTTTTCAGACTGCAGTTACCACAGGTAACTGAAACCGCAGAAGGCAAACGACACGTAAGGGGGCCACTATGCTTCCACAGAGAAAGTAAGTCTGGCAAAACACTCGCACTCTCTCCTGCACTAGTCATATTCTCAGATTGCTGAAATGGTATCGTTCTTTTTTCCCCTTATATCATTCAGTTTTTTCTACCTAAATTCTTACGTCCTAGGTTTCTAATCTCTTTATTTTTATATTTCTGTAAAGATGTATCCAACAGCAAGTGAATAAACATCTCTTGGGGCACCTGGGTGGCTCAATTGGTTAAGCATCTGACTTCAGCTCAGGTCATAATCTCACAGTTCATGGTTTTAAGCCCCGCCTCAGACTCTGTGCTGACAGCTCAGAGCTGGAGCCCGCTTCGGATTCTGTGTCTCCCTCTCTCTCTGCCTGTCCCCTGCTTGTGTTCTCTCTCTCTCTCTCTCAACGTTTATTTTATTTTTGGGACAGAGAGAGACAGAGCATGAACGGGGGAGGGACAGAGAGAGAGGGAGACACAGAATCGGAAACAGGCTCCAGGCTCCGAGCCATCAGCCCAGAGCCCGACGCGGGGCTCGAACTCACGGACCGTGAGATCGTGACCTGGCTGAAGTCCGACGCTTAACCGACTGCGCCACCCAGGCGCCCCTCTCTCTCTCTCTCAAAAATAAACATTCAAAAAACAAAACAAAGCAAAACAAAACAAAACAAAACAAAACAGCTCTTGAACTGTTCCCCAGACACACCAAGAAGTGTAATGTGAGTATAAAACAGGCTTTTCCTTGTGCTAAGGACACATTTGAATGCAGTTTTCTGGTGACCTAGAGAAGAGGATGGAAGGCAATGTCTGAAAACTTAGAAAAGCAGCACTTACCTTACTGAGATCTGTTTCCCACTAGGCTCAGCAGCTGCGTGCCAATCCTTCCTGCGTTTATAAGCTCTTTGATAGTTAGTAACTCCTCCTCTGTGAGGTGGGTAGAGTTCAGTGGGGGAAAAGTCACTCCCACAACGTTCAGGGCCTTGGCTTCTGTGACAGATTTGAAGGAAATGGCGAGTCACCTTCTTATGAAACAACTATTTAATATGTTCCTTTTCAAGGTTGGCAATTCAAAGATTAAACAATTTCTGACTGATTGGACTCTCTCTGCCAGTCAGTGAGGTATGGCTTTGGAAAGAAATTTACAGTGAGGTTTTCATGAATTGCATACTAGGACCAAGACAGATGAAAAACCTCTACCACGAGGCTAGCAGATCTCGGGAATGCCTTTTATATTGGGTTTTAAATAAAATACAGGGCACCCAATTGAATGTGAATTTCAGATATATAATACATTATCTTTTGGTACTGGCACAAAAATAGACATATAGATCCATGGAGCAGAATAGAGAGCCCCAGAAACAAACTCATCATTATATGGTCAGTTAATTTTCAAAAAAGGAGGCAAGAATATACAATAGGAAAAAGAGTCTCTTCAACAAATGGTGCTGGGAAAACTGGACAGCTACATGCAAAAGAATGAAATTGGACTACTTTCCAACACCATTACAGAAAAATTAACTCACAATCGATTAAAGATCTAAATGTGAGACGTGAACCAGGAAAATCCTAGAAGAGAACACAGGCAGTAGTTTCTCTGACATCAGCCTTAGCAACATTTTTCTAAATATGTCTCATAAGGCAAGGGCACAAAAGCAAAAATAAACTGTTGGGACTGAATCAAAATAAAAAGCTTTGCACAGAACAGAAACAATCAACAAAACAAAAAAGCAACTTCCTGAATGGGAGAAGATATTTGCAAATGATATACCTGCTGAGGGGTTAATATCCAAAATATCTAAAGAACTTATTTATACAACTCAACACCCAGAAAACAAATAATATAATTTAAAAATGGGCAGAAGATATCAACAGACATTTCTCCAAAGAAGACATCCAGATGGTCAAGAGACACATGAAAACCTGCTCAATGTCACTCATCGTCAGGGAAATACAAATCAAAACCACTATGAGATATCATCTCACTCCTGTGAGAATCGCTAAAATCAAAAACACAAGAAACAATGAGTGTTGGTGAGAATGTGGAGAAAAAGGAAGCCTTGTGGTTGGTGGGAATGCAAAATAGTGCTGCCCCTGTGAAAAACACTATAGAGTTTCCTCAAAAATTAAAATTATAATTACAGTATGAGCCAGAAATTCCACTGCTGGGTATTTACTCAAGGAACATGACAGCAATGTCACTCATCGTCAGGGAAATACAAAAAAAAACAAATATATATATATATATATATATATATATATACACTCCAATGTTTATTGCAGCATTATTTAGAATAGCCAAGATATGGAAGCAACGCAAGTGTACCTGGACAGATAAATGGATAAAGAAGATGTGGTGTGGGGTGCCTGTGTGTCTCAGTTGATTGAGGGTCCAACTCTTGATTTGGACTCTGGTCATGATCCCAGGGTTGTGTGATCAAGCCCTGCATCAGGCTTCACACTGAGTGTGGCTCTCTAAAATAAAATAAATAATTAAAGCAAAGATGTTCTGTGTATATACACAAAAAAATATTACTCAATCATAAAAAGAGTGAAATTTTGTCATTTGCAACAACACAAATTGACCTAGAGAGTATAAAGCTGAGTGAAATAAGTCAGTCAGAGAAAGACAAATACCATATGATTTCACTCATCTGTGGAATATAAGAAACAAAAGTAAAAAGAGAAACAAAAAAACAAAAAAAACCAGACTCTTAACTATAGAGAACACACAGATGGTGATCAGAGGGGAGATCAGTGGGGGATTAAGAGTATGAGTAGTGTGATGAGCACTGAGTAATATATAAAATCTTTGAATCACTGTACTGTACACCTGAACCTAATATCAGTATGTTAATGATGCTAGAATTAAAAAAATTTTTAATTACAAAAATAAAAGCTTTCAAAAAATAAATACTCATATAGTATAAGTATGCCCTTAATGTTGTTTGGAACATACTTAACACTAAAGAATTATTGTTTACTTGAAACTCACATTTAACTGGTATCCTGAATTTTTTCTGCTAAATCTAGAAATCTAGTTCGTATGCTTTTTTCTCACTGTCACACTCCAACCAGCCTTCCTAGCCTCTGGGCCTTTGCACTTACTCTTTGTTCAGTTTGGAATACTCTACCTAAAGCTACTGTATTTATCCAATTATGTTCTTTCTAACAGTATTTTGACATTATATGTTTACTATCAGTTTCCTCCATGGACTACGAACTCTTGGAAAAGAGTCTTCATCTTGTTTTCAGTCAAGGCCCCATTGCCTGGCACAGCATCAGACACATATTGGCATGTAGAGCTCAATAAATAATATGCTGTTTTAAAATAATTAAATGGAAAATTTCTAGCAAATGCAAAAGTAGAGAGAACAGAATAATAAATCCCGATGTACTCATCCCCCTGCTTCAGCAACTGCCAACAATCTTTTTTTATCAACACCCTGTAATGGGTGGTATACCGGCCTCCTAAAAAGATAGGTCCGTGTCCAAATCTCTGGAACCTGTGAATGTGATCTTATTTGGAGAAGAGGTCTTTGTGGATGTCATTAAGTTAAGGAACTTGAGATGAGATCATCATGGATGATCTAAGTGGATCCTAAATCCAATAACACATGTCCTTATAACATAAGAAAAAATACAGACACACACAAGGTGAGGTGGTACAAAGATGGAGGCAGAGATGCAGACGATGTGGCCATGAGTCAAGAAAGGCAAGGAGTGCAAAAAGCCACCAGAAGCTGGAAGAGGCAGGGAAGGATTCTCCCCAGGAGCCGCTGGAGGAAGAGCAGCCCAGCCACCATCTTGACTCTAGACTTCTGGCCTCCCAAAGTGTGAGTTCTGTTGTTTTAAGCCTTCCCTCTGTAGTACTTTCTTAGAGCAACCATAAAAAACCACTGTATACTCCCATCTACTGCCCCCCAATATCATGGGAGTATTGTGAAGAAAACCCTAGACAGTGTATCACTCCATCTATCAAACATTTAGTACATTATCTCTAAAATGTAAACAGTTTTGGGGTGCCCGGGTGGTTCAGTCAGTTAAGCATCTAACTTCGGTTCTGGTCATGATCTCATGGTCTGCAGTCCATGGGTTCCAGTCCCACATTGGGGTCTGTGCTGACAACTCAGACCCTGGAGCCTGCTTTGGATCTTGTGTCTCCCTCTCTCTGCCCCTCCTCTGCTGGCATTCTGTCTCTCTCTCAAAAATAAATGAACACTAAAAAAAATTTTTTTTAAAGAAATACAGCAAATACAAAGGAAAAAAAAGAGCATTTTTTGTGTTACTAAATATAGGTCACATGAAACTTTCTACTTCAATCTTTTGGACAAGGTATATGATAGCTGTTATGACAATTTTTTAATACATCAAAGAATCCATTAAATTTTTGTCTCCCTTTATTTATTTTTAAGTCCAAGAGATGTCCTAGGGGCTGATCATGATTTGATATTTGGTAAAAACAAAATAAATTGCTTTGCAAATCTTCATAGTACATGAAATTATATACTTTTGAAAACTTTACTAGCCTCACAATCATCAGCATCTTACATCAGGTAACACATGTCATTGTTGGAAGCCCCAGATGCAAGTGCTGGCCATCCATGCCTGCTTCATTTAATCCTGAAAATCTTCCTTGCTTTTTCTCAATCTTCCTCACTGATAGGAGGCTTCCTCTGGCTGCCAGGCTGCAGAAACTTCTTCACGGGAGGGAGATTGCTAATTCTGGTCTTCAGGGCCTGCAATACACAAGGGCACAGCCTCAGACAGAGCCAGGGCCAGCCCCATCGCTGGCACAAGCCAGAGACCCTCCTAGACAAGGACCAGCTGAGTGCCCTCCATCAGCACCAGTGTGAGGCTGGGAAATGCACAGCCAGTGAGACAGGAAGATGGGAGGAAGAAAAGACAGCTCAATCCCATTTTCCCCAAAGATGTCTTTCTTTCAGGCTCTATTCAGTTTCTATTCAGTTTCTTCTTCCCTACATGAAATCCTGTAGCTTCATGGCTTTTGTGCAATACGGAGAAGAGGATTGTGTCTGTCAGAATCCACACACATCAAGTCTCCAAACAGACAATGAAAATGTAGGAAAATTGCCCTGGACGAGAGACAGAAAATATAGAAAGCTGAACCATGAGACTGGCCAAAACCAGGCATCCCACTGAGAGGGGGACTGAGAGAGGGAGACTGCCCAGGGGAACATGATGTCTGCCCTTAGGAGCAGGTGCGGAGGGAAGAAATCAGAGGGTAGGAAACCTCCTCAGACAGGCACAGGAAGGAAAGAGGACACAGGTGGATAAGGGAAATCCCAGAGAAACCAAGGACAAATGCCACAGAGCAATGGGGATGGGGAGACTGATGCCGAGCCCTGGGTCCTTCTCATGGTAAAGACAAAGTGTTCTTGGGGAAGCATCCATCTCAAATGTTCTGGGCATGACAAGATTCTCTGCATGCCTCGACCAGCACCCAGGAGGTAATTAATGTTGGAGACGTGGGGACGGCCAAGTCCTGGGCAACGATGGGACCCGAATGTAAATGTTAGATTCTGGAGGGGGAGATGCGAGCCTTCCCTCCTGAAGGCTGTGAGAGAGATTACCTTCAGCAGAGGGAAGTTGGCCATAAGGCTGGGGTCAAGCTCTTCCACATAGTACAGAAGTTCAACCGGGTGAATGTCAGCCCTGCTCAGCCTGTTGCCAACAAGGTAGCCTTGTCCGTGGCTCTTTAACACCTGGCAGGTTTGAGGAATTACATCATGAGCACAGGCATGGTCAGGCTGGGTCCCTCTGCCCCTCCCCACACTCTCCAACCCAACCTCCTCACCTCTGCTGCCTCACTGAGGGGGTGTTGGCTGCAGACCCTCTTTGCTGCGCTCTGACTCAGTGTGACAGCAGGTCTCTGCTGTTCTTTCCCTGCTCCTCAGCTGAAGCCCCAGCTACCGTTTCCCTGAAACGTGTGCTCCTGTGTATCCCTTGCAACTATTCTGATGTATGCAACTTTTCCTAATAAAATGTTGGGGAAATTCACAAAATTTATTAAAACATCCCAATAATATGCAAATGATAACGTGAAGAGAAAACCCCACGGCATCACCAGCTTAAGGCACTTTGGGTAAACACCCTTTCACACTATGTACACATATAGAAACATGGATAATTGTTATGCAAAGAATATAAGACCACTTCAAATGCCATATGGTAACATATGTTTTACATTTAACTTACCATAGGGCGCTTTGATTTCAAAGTATAGGCTTGCTCAAGTGGGATGACTGTTCAGGTCTTTGTCATGTGAATGCGCCCCAACTCTCAGCACCACAAAGGTCAGGAAAGAGAGTATTTTTTTAAGTTTATTTACTTACTTTGAGAGAGAGAGAGAGAGAACATGCACGAGTGGGGGCAGGGGCAGAAAGAGAGGGAGAGAGAGAATCCCAAGCAGGCCCTGGGCTGTCAGCACAGGGCTCAGTCTCACCAACTGTGAGATCAGGACCTGGGCTGAAATCAAGAGTGGGATGCTTAACCAACTGAGTCACCCGGGTGCCCCAGCCCATAGTTTCCATTTAGCATGATTTCAGGTAGTTTGGATCTTGAAACATTCTCCTCTTACGTCCAAGGAGAAACATTAACTGAGATAAGCACTGTCTATAATGATGGAACCTTATTTCCTTAGTTTGCATGGTTGTCCTCTGAAGTGTGAGAGCCATGCCTTCGAGTAGGTCAATTCTTTTCTCCCTAACATCTCTCCATCTGTATCTTCCTCTTCATCACACTGCCCCCATCTCTGACTAGATACACCTCATCTGTCCACCCCCAAGACACTGCCACTCTCTCCCGAAGGGCAGCTGGTCTCATGTCTCCCTATCTCCCTACGCATGTTGCCACAGTATCTCCTGATGCATTGCTCTCACTGTGGTCCTCTTGGATCCAAGCCCCTATGTGGTGCTCTGTCTGCAGGACCTACTCCAATGTCCAGTGTGGCTCTCAGAGCCTTCAGCAGCCCAGGCTCTAACTATGACCATGAAAGTCTGCCAAATAGAGAATTCTCAATTGGTTCCTGGTAAGTTGAAGTCTTGTTGGAAAATTAAAACTTGGGTATCACTGGTGCAATTCTTCCTCACAGTCAGTTTTTATGAAATGCCTTGAGAGTCAGGGTGCTGCGTCAGTATTCAGGAAGGCTCATTGGAAGTGAACGTAAAGGTTCAAGGAATGCCAGCCACTGTCTTTCTTTGTCCTCTATGTCCAGCACCCAAAGTGCTCAATGACTGTCCACTTACTTTTTCAAACACGGGGAGATAACGATCTGTTACTTTCTCTTTGATCTGGGCAATCTTGGCCTCTTTCTGATCAGGTGGACACAGAGGCAAAACGAGGATCATTTCATTCAAATCTGCCATACCTTCTGTGTACATATCTATCCTGAAAGACAAAATTACCGAATTGTCAAATGCCTTCTGCCTTGTTTTTAGAATTGAAAAACATATAAGAACAGGCATCAGGAGGTAGCAAAGTATATCAGCTCCACTGGATTCAATTTTTTAATGTTTATTTATTTTTGGGAAAGAGAGAGAGAGAGAACAAGTCGAAGAGGGGCAGAGAGAGGTGGGAGAAAGGATCTCAAGCAGGCTCTGTGATGACAGCAGAGAGCCCAATGTGGGGCTTGATCATGACTGCGAGATCATGACCTGAGCTGAAGTCAGATGCTTAACCGACTGAGCCACCCAGGCACCCCTGGATTCATTTTTATATGCCAGTCATTCAGCTCTGATTTTTATTTGATTTGACCATTTCATCCTGGAATAAGCCATCAAGGTACATATACATGTCTAAAATTGTCATTACACTCATGACCAAATAGAGGGACAGAGTCACAGACAAATCAGTGAAATCCTGCAAATACCCATTAGGACCATACCTAGGGTCTGTCACCTCTGCCATGGCTTATTCTGTGCACAAATGGAGTGTGACTCTATGTGGCTATGACCTGCCCCCTAAGTGATCTCCAGAGAGAGTCTCTGGAACAGCCATCTCAGTCATGTTCCCTTCCTCTCTCATCCTGTTACACCACACAGACCTGTTTATGTGCCCAGCGTCAGCAGGTTTTCCAATTATTTCCCACAGCACATGGTTCCACACTCCGTCCATATGCAGTTGCCCAAGTCTGGCCTTGTTTGCATTTCTCAAGTCTTCACCTAAAATATCCCCTGAAATGGTGAAATTCTTAATACAGTTTCAACCAGTGCATATTATAAGGGATCTCTTTTTCTTTTGTTTCAAACTGGCTTTTCTATCTTACTTATAAAAATACCGGTTCTGCTTATAAAATCTTTACTTATAAAATTCGGTTCTGCTGAAATATATTCACATAATTGTCACCCTTTACAATGTATTTTTGTAGTTTTTAGTACATTATGAAACCATCAACACATTCTAATTCCAGAACATTTTTATCACCCCAAAAACAATTCTGTGCCCGTGACAGCCACACGCCATAATCTCATCCCTCCAGCCCCAGGCAACCACTCAACTACTTTCTGTTTCTGTTGATTTAAACATCTGGACATTTAATACAATTGAAATCATACAATATGTGGCCTTTGTGTCTGGTTTCTTTCATATGGTATGTTTTCAAAGCTCATCCTTGTTGCAGCAGGCATCAGTAATTTATTTTCTTCGTGGTTAAATAATATTCCATTGTATGGATATTCCACCTTTTGCTCATCCATCCATCGCTGATGGACATTTTATTTATTTCACCTTTGTGACTACTAAGAACAGTGCTGCTATAAATATTTGTGAACAAGTTCTTGTGTGAATATGTTTTTAAATTCTCCTGGGTGCATATGCAGCAGAATTGCTGAAATATGACAACTATGTGTAATTTTTGTGTACTTGCTGAGAGTCCTTTACAAGATTTAAATTTCAATCATGTGGTCCCATCACAACAGACAGGAGATTGCCCAGACAGCATATTGACTAAATCTGGCTGCTTCAGTCCTGTATCAAAGTGTTCAAAGTAACCGTGGCACCTTGAGGACCAGCCTCTGCTAACTTTTGTCAAATGGCCAGTTCATGTAACTGGCTGATAAGTTAGGGTCCTAGTCATTATAATTTCTGTAATTTCTGAAACTTGTAATTTCTTAATTTGTAATTTCTGAAACTTGACAATCCAAAGGATCCTCCTTTGGATCCTTCCTTTCTCGAGCCTGATTCTCTAGACACTCAGACACTTGTCCCTTGTCTCTAGTTGTTGGCTATCTTCAGCTCCTAAGGCCTGAGTACACGAGTCATGTTGCACCATCCTCTTGGTTTCATAGTTCATCAGTTTTGGAAACCTCTGTCATTCTGCTGTACCTGTAGACACAACCCCTTATATAACCACACTCACTTGAGCCCACGCCAAGTTTACTATTTCCTCTCCCTGGTAGGTCTCTCCTGTGCTAGACCTCAGTTATACCACCAAGGCCTCTACTGCTGTTGGCCATAAAACCTGTGAGCACAGTCTTGTTCATTCAGGGAAGGAACTAGATTGTTCCTCTTAACTGTTGCTGAAAACCCAGAAAATGTACCAAACAGGGCTCTCTCTTTTATGTCTTTCCCTCAGAGGTCATATTTGGTGGCAATGTCGTTGAGAATAGCTCTGGTCTCTGGGGCGCCTGGGTGGCTCGGTCGGTTAAGCGTCCGACTTCGGCTCAGGTCACGATCTCATGGTCTGTGAGTTCAAGCCCCGCGTCGGGCTCTGTGCTGACAGCTCAGAGCCTGGAGCCTGTTTCAGATTCTGTGTCTCCCTCTCTCTCTGCCCCTCCCCTGTTCATGCTCTGTCTCTCTGTCTCAAAAATAAATAAATGTTAAAAAAAAAAATTAAAAAAAAAAGAGAATAGCTCTGGTCTGTACCATCTTCATTCCATCGATTTCGACCATTGGCACTTACTGGAACTTACAGACTTCCATCTTTTGAAAAAAAGAAAAAAAAAAGCAGAGTTAAATGTTTTATGGATTATACTCTTTTTGGATGAAAAAAAAAAGTTTGTGGAAATGACTAGAGATTTTTTTAAAAATGACACTAAAATGACCTGCTAACACTTTAACAGAATGGCATTTTATTTTTAGGTTCCTAGAGTCCTTGTTTTTCCTCTCAGTCTTTTACTCTTTACCCTATTATTTCATTTATCTTTTGATTTCTCATCCAGGTCCATGAGAAGTCCCACACAATTTTGTGACAATTTATCTTCATGGAGAATTTAGGAAGATGTTGGAAGAGGGCTACAAGGCTGCCAACCAGATGTCATTTCAGATGGGAAGTTCCCAAGTAAGTCTGCAACAGCACTCCAGCCCGTTCTAAAGGTTAACTTGCTTCGAGTGAATACACTCCTTCCTTGCTGACCTAAGTCCCTGGATCTGTGACAGACTGGCCACGGGCCTTGAGGAGTGAGGGATCAGACCTTTCCCAGGCTGCAGAAGCCAGTGGGTTTGTTTGAAGATGCCTTGGCTTTCTGATTAACACAGCAATTTTTTTTTCAGCAAAATATTTTTATTTTTTAGGTCATACAAATGATTTTACTAACCTCCCTTTGTGTATCTGTAGACCTTACCCTCCTCTGCAGAAAGAAGAGCACTCCTGCATATTATGAAACAGGAACTAGACCCGCTCACACAACTCTGAGCAGTGAGATGACATTTGCAGCTGGCATCAAGTCTGTGCGTAATCGAGAAATGTTGCAGACCGCTGCATTCCCTTTACTGATTAACGACCCTGACCCCCCTGAAAAATTCCTTTGGAAGCCTTGGAGTCAGCTTTTGGACAAGAGTCTGCTTCTCCCCATGTGTCCAGCCTCCTGAATAAAGCTCATATTCCTTTCCAATCAAAACCCACCTCTTGAATATTGGCCTTTTGAATGACAGGCTTGGAGCTCATAAACAAGGCTCATGGTGTTCATGGCACTTAAATGAGTTTTGAAAGAGAGTTCTATGGAGGGGTTCCTTTCCCTGCTCTTCAAAATCTGCATTATTTGATAGGATATTAGCTTGCAATAACCCACCAGAGAAAAGAACTCACATAACTGCTGGCCTATTTCTACTCTTTTCATTCTACTGCATGTGTTTGAGAGTCTTTGCATGGGCAGGCTATGTGGGATCCTGAACTCAGCTCACTTGGGGGCAGAAAAGCTGGAGAGTGCAAGGGGAGGGCATTCACAGGACATGGTGGGGGGTGGGTAGGGGGGTGGGGATAGTTCCTTTAGCAAACACTCAGAGTTCAAGCCCACCCAGCCTTGAGTGAGGTGGAAGATCTGCCCAAGGAGCCCCACCCCTTACCTTGGAGCCACTCTTCTTCCATTCCACCACCCCCAGCTCCCACCACACTCACAAGTAGGTGTTCAAACCCTAACTTATGACTTCTACCTGATCCCCTCATCCGAGGAATTAGATACCTGGTCTTACCATTCTTTAAGTTACCCAAGTCTTCTTGGAGTTTCTATAAATTTCTCTTTGGACTGGAAAGCAGAAACAGTAAATGAGTTCTTGTTATTTCATTCCATAACATTATAGAACTTTGAAACCTGAATGGCGCTGTCTGGTACATACTATGGAGAAGGTAAGATTTCTGAGTGTGGCCAGGAATGCAGAGGAGCATGATCATGGCCATTTGGAAATTTAGATTAGACCCATCAAGACAACAGCATGGGCTGCAGCATGTAACAGCTTATTCTTGTCGGTTCAATTGACCTCCACCCCCTTGGTGATGGGGTTGTCATTGGCAATGATTAGGTTGTGATTGGGAAGGGGGATGTCATTTTGGAGGGAAGGAACTGAGGAGTCCTTCTAGTTATGAGTTTAATATCTCAGAAAAGCCAGTCTCACCACATGAGACAGACAGGACATTGCGTGTGCCCCAGTGTGGGCTATGCCACTGGGAGCCATGACCAACTCAGATGTTGCCACCAGGGGCCTCTGCGGCCATTTATATCACTACATTCCATTTTATATTTAAAGAAAGAAAGAAAGAAAGAGAGAGAGAGAGAGAGAGAGAGAGAGAGAGAGAGAAGGAAGGAAGGAAAGAAAGAAAGAAAGAAAGAAAGAAAGAAAGAAAGAAAGAAAGAAAGAAA
>NW_026057580.1:20654593-20663516 GCF_023721935.1 Panthera uncia
AAAGAAAGAAAGAAAGAAAGAAAGAAAGAAAGAAAGAAAGAAAGAAACAGACAAAAGGATCACCTGGAGAACTTGTAGAAGCACAGATCCTGGGCCTCCTTGAGGCGAGATTCTCATTTAGTTGGCTCAGATGGAGTCCAGGAATTTGCACTTCTACCCAGCCTTTCCACCTCTGGGTATATACTCAAAAGAATTGAAAGCAGGGTCTTGAAGAACTACTTGTACACCCACGTTTATAGGAACAGTATTCACAACAGCCAACAGGTGGAAGCACCCAATGTTCACTCAGAGATGAATGGACAAACAAAATATTCTGTGCACACCCAATAGAATATCGTCTAGCCTCAAAAAAGAAGGAGATTCTGACACATGCTACAGCATGGATGAACCTTGAGGACATTATGCTAAATGAAAGAAGCCAGACACCAAAAAAGGCAGGTACTGTATGATTCCATTTACATGAGATGCCTAGGGTAGCCAAATTCAGAGAGACTGGTTGCTCAGGGTGGGGGAGAGGAGAATGGAGAGTTGTTTCACAGGTACAGAGGTTCAGTTTTGCAAGATTAAAAGGAGTTCTGGAGATGAAAGCTGGTGATGGTTACACAACAATGTGAATATGCTTAATGCCACTCAACTGTACACTCAGAAATCAGTAAGATAGTAAAGTTTATGTTATATGTATTTTGGCAATCAGTCAGTCAATCAATCAATAGCATTCTAAGAAGCTCCCTGATGGAAATGCTGCTGGCCAATGAACCCACACAGTGGAGCAACCTTACAAAGAGGACTCCACCAGCCATAAAAACATTGGCTCTGTATACAGATTAGCTCTTGGGGATATCAGCTTCCCTCTTTATCACTTGGTAACTTGGTGTTGCTCTCAATAGAGCAAATCTCTTAATCTCTCTGGGTCTTTGTTTTCACATCCATAAAATGGATGAGAGCCTGGACCAGGTGATCCCTGTTTCCTTTGGACTAGGTGAGTGTGTTCTTCGAATCTAAAAGTGCTTCCAGGAAAGAGCTCCAGTCAGCAGATGGAAAGACTGTGCAGTATATACAGTGTGGGTCTAGGACAGTCCAGACTTAGTCTACAGGGAAGAAACAAATTCTTTTTTTTTTTAATTTTATTTTTATTTTTTATTTATTTTTGGGACAGAGAGAGACAGAGCATGAACGGGGGAGGGGCAGAGAGAGAGGGAGACACAGAATCGGAAACAGGCTCCAGGCTCCAAGCCATCAGCCCAGAGCCTGACGCGGGGCTCGAACTCAGCCCAGAGCCTGACGCGGGGCTCGAACTCACGGACCGCGAGATCGTGACCTGGCTGAAGTCGGACGCTCAACCGACTGCGCCACCCAGGCGCCCCAAGAAACAAATTCTTTAGGAAAATTTGGTTCAGTCAGGTTCTGAAGGTTTTGGATCATGTTCAACACGCCTGGAATCTGACAGGTGGTCACTGGAATCTCTGATTTCAATGTTTGGTCATCTCCAGAAATGTAGAAGTTTAGTACAGAAGGAAAGCTACAAAAATGACCATGGAAGCCATCAAATTACCATGAAGGAGACTTTTATCCAACATTTTTAGAGACATATACTAAGGCAAAAGCAAACAATGGCCTCATTTGATCACTTTTTCCCATTATGTTTAAAATTCAACTTGTCTCCTCATATTACAACAGGAACAAAAATTCCAAATTCATTTCAATGAAGCGAGTGTTTATTTCAATACATCTTCCCTCTGCTACAGCCTTCTACTTTGAACACAAACCATTTGAAACTCATCAACAATCAAGTTGCGCCTCTGTTAAAGCCCAGATGGCTTTAGGTTAAGATTAACCATCGGATCTCTGCACACCAGGTCTGAAGCACTGTGAAGAGGGCCTCTGTCCCTCCTTAGAACATGCCTGGAATTACACAGAGGGTAAAAGTGGCCTACTGGCACAGAAGGAGTGTGTTGGTAATGATGAGCAATGCAAACCTACGGAGACAAATATCTGTGTGGACAAAAATACAGCCAGCTGAAAGCCAAAAACCACAACCAAAACCTTAAATGAGGAAAAGCAAGCAGATATAATTTTAATTTTGTTAATTTTAATTTAAAAAAATTTTTTTAATTTTTATCTTTTTTTAATTTTAATTTTAGTTAACATGCAGTTTTTTATTAGTCTCAGGTATACAAACAGAATTCAATAATTCCATATATTACCCAGTGCTCATAGCAGATGTAACTTTTAAATCCCACCTCCTCTTTCTTATTATTGTGAAATATTGTTTCCTTAACTGTGAGGAGACCCCTACACTGCATGTGCAACAGTAATGATTGGGGCTAGGGCTTGCTGCTAATTTGACTTTAAAATCCAAGTGAACTTTCAGGGCACCTGGGTGGCTCAGTCGGTGAAGTATCTGACTCTTGATTTTGGCTCAGGCCATGATCTCACAGTTGGTCAGACTCTGTGCTCACAGCTGGAGCCTGCCTGGGATTCTTTCTCATTCTCTCTCTGCCCCTCCCCTGACTCACTCTGTCTCTCTGTGAAAATAAATAAATAAACATTGAAAAAAAAATCTTATTAAACTTTAGAGGCAACACACTTCATAAAATTGGTACTTCTTTACCTTTTTGATTATTCAGCCATATCAGATATACATACAGCTTGTGTAATAAACCTAGTAAAAATAACTATTGTTTGGATACAGCCATTTAGAAAAATTCAACTTCCCCTCTCACTGAGCTACCAACAGGCAAAGATCATTTGAACAGAATGTGCCTTCTTACTTCTGCTGACCTCTAGTGATGTCAACAGTAGTGCTTCAAGGAGCAAATAAAAGTGGAAATGCAAAGGGAGAAAAAGTACGAGGTGTTTGTGGAATGCATGGAATTTATAATACCCCAAACATGTTTTTGTTAGACATGCAATTTATACCACCAAAATGAGGGGTGCCTAGGTGGCTCAGTTGGTTAAGCGTCTGACTCTTGGTTTTGGCTCAGGTCATGATCTCACAGTTTGTGAGTTTGAGCCCGGTGTCTGGCTCTGGGCTGCCAGGGCAGAGCCTGCTTGGGATTCTCTGTCTCCCTCCCTCTCTCTCTGCCCCTCCCCCACTAGCGCTAAATAAACAAACAAACAAACAAAAAAATGATGAAAACTCATCCATTGGTGATGGTTAAATACTGTTTCCTCTCAAACAATAAGTTGCCACAGCTGCCCATACCAACCATATGATTACCACACTTTGCTTGTAAGCAACTTGAGTAAAGGATCTCATCCTAAATTTGCAACCTGGGAACTGCCACAATCAGAGCTGAATTCACGGCAGCCCAGTAATGGATGTCACGTGAGGATGGCCCAGGTCTGCATGGAATTGTTCACATCTGATTCTCTGGAGTTGATACCGGAAAAGGGTAGAGACTCAAGGACAGGTGGGCCGTGCCTGCCAAGGCTCTGGTTATCAAGAGATAACTAAAGCCAACCAAGGACGCTGGGCAAGCAGATGCATTCTGTCCCAGAAACTCTCTCTGTGGAAACAGGCTTAGAAAGAAAACTTGCTTAGTCATGGGGTTGGCACAGCCAGCCCCAGGTCTTTCTGATGCCAAAGTCAATGCTATTTTCACCATGTGCCTCTCACCCAGAGTGGAAAGAAGGAAGCAAACCATGATCTGGGGCTTGAAAACATGAGCCAAAGCCACCACCACTGGAAGCAATTGAGGGTCTGAAACCTAAAGCAGGCGGAGGAGGAGGTGGGAAACCATCAGAGTAGCCTAGTACTTTGACTTCTGCATAGTGTTGCCAGATAAAATACAGGACATATGTAACATTTGGAACATACTTATACCAAAAAACTATTCATTGCTTATCTGCAACACAAATGTAACTAGACATCTTGTATTTTTATTTGGTAAATTAGCAACCCTATTTCTGAATGCCTTTTGTATCTGGTTTGAGTTGGAGACAAGGCCTTGAGGTTGTTCTTATTAAGTAAATGTTTGATTAGACCCATGGTATAGACAGCAAGTAGGGGATGAAAGGAAATAGAACATTCTCACACCTGGGAAGGATAGCATTCTACATGTGGAGCCAAGACTGTGTTTGTTTGGAAAAACAAGTATTAGTACAAGGCCATGTCAAAAACTTTAGTGAGCAGGGGCGCCAACTGGGTGGCTCAGTTGGTTAAGCATCCAACTTCAGCTCAGGTCATGATCTCACAGCTCGTGAATTCGAGCCCTGCATCAGGCTCTGTGCTAACAGTTCAGAGCCTGCAGCCTGCTTCAGATTCCCTCCCTCTCTCTCTGCCCCTCCCCTGCTCACACTCTGTCTCTCACTGTCTCTCAAAAATAAAAAAAACATTAAAAAAAAAAAACTTCAGTGGGCACACAGATCACCCAGGATCTGGTTAAAATCCAGATTCTCATTTAGTGGGTCTTGGGTAGGGCCCAAGACTCTGCATTTCTAACATGTTTCCAGGTGCTATCTATAGTGCTAGTCTGGTTCCATACTTTAAGTAGGAAGTGTAAACCATGTAAGCTGAACGAGGAGTTCAGACACAAGTGCCCTCTACAGATGGAGCCTTCCACACTAGGATGGGGGACACAGGCACTGGGGAACAGCCACTGAAGTGCCACCGGAATCTCTGCTTCAGACACAACAGTCTAGAGTATGTCTGTTATTTTCTGCTGCTGTTACAGTCCAGCTGTGGGCTTAATTGTTTACTTTTGGCAAAAGACCTACAAGAACTGTTGACCTTGGAGGTTTTATCTCTTTTCTATCAATGGAAAGGTTTCTACAGTGGTTGGGCTGGCCTTGGGGTTTTGAGGGGTTATTTTTGTCAAAAGATGAGGAGGGTCTAATCTTTCCAAATCAAAGGAACTCCTTTCCCACAATCTCACTTTTCAAAGTTTCGTTGTTTTTGACATAGGGAGCGGCACCAATTGTGGGGCCAGACCCAGAGAGGCTGGTAAGAAGCCAGCTGTACCAGGACTGAGCCAGCATCTGGGAGCACAGAGGTTTCCCCACCCAACATCAGCAATGATGATGCTACAGAGTGTAACTCTGTTCTGGATTCCAAGGCCTCCCACCTCATATTTGGCAAACTCAAAAACAGATATTGGCTTTGGGGTTATCAGAAAAATCTCTACTTCTCCTTTCTACGTTTGGAAAGAAGGAGAAAAACTGCAATGCATCAAGGGGCTGCTATGTGCAGGCATTGTGCCTAAATCTGTCACTGGATTCACACACACACACACACACACACACACACACACACACACACATCCATGTCAAAGTAAGAGGCAGAAAGCAGCTGGTTTTTAATTTTTGTTGAATTCATTTCATTTGTGAGAATAAATATCTATCTTTAGAGTCTACAGATGGACACACTCTCCAAATCTTTTTGCTTTTGTTGATGTGGATGTCCTGATTAAACAGAAAATTTGATTTTGGAAATTGGTCAGGTAGGGTATAATCTTACATGAGAAAAAGACTTTGCAATTCCATTCCCTAGAAGAGACTGGGGCTGCCCGCCTATTCGAGGGGACCTGTCTCTGGAGGCATCATCCAATTCAATTTAACTCCAGCATCTCTTCTAGTCCCTTGACTCTTGTTTGCTTCTTTCACACTTGACCAGATGCTTTATGACTATATAAAGCTGTTCTCTATGATGCCTTCTGGGAATAAGAAATACAACTAAATTATAGTTTTTAATTTGGCCACAAAGACCCAAAAGGAAAAACAATCAAATTAACTAGATTCTTGAATTCTTTTGCAGTTGTAAAGAGACAACAGGGGCCTTCAGACTTTGGGGAAATAGCAGCTACTTCTAGGTATGCATTACAGGCCTGTGAAGAGGTGATCCGTCTTTAAGTAGAACCTGAGAGTTCTCCACACACCCCTTTCCACTGGACTGGTTTCCCTGGTATGCACAGTCTAATAACAATGGCAGTTCTTCCTGCCCCTGCCCTTCCCCTGCTAGTGAGACTGACAATATAAGGTGTTTTTGAAGATTAAGTAACAGATAAAAACTGCCTTGCATGAAGCTAGACACAAGGAAGGCACTCAAAGACAGTAGCCATTATGATGACTGCATCAGTATAAATAGCAGAGGTTATGGGAAGAGAATTTAAAAGCACTGAGGAGAGAAAATAAAAAGTGGAGATGAGAGAGGAAAGTCAATTGTCTCCTCGAATGGCTGCTGTCTCAGGTAGTTAGAAATCTAGACAAGAAGCCAACCTCAGTCTACCAGGCAGGTCTTGGGGGATGCCACCAGGGAGAATGGGGCCACATACACCCACCACCCAGGATGCCCATAGTTAGGTAGCATCACTACCAGAAAAACAAAATAGAATTGCCTCTCTGGCCCCTTCTCGGGTCACTGGCCTGGTGGACCTGGCTTGTTAGAATGCTCTCACCAGAAGGCTTGTCTGAGCAAGGGTATCCCTGCAGGACTGGATTCCTTGATGGTATTAGAGGCCATGCAGGGAAACAAGATGAAGTAATCTCTCCCCAACCAGGGTCTGGATCTTTTTAAAGCCTTGTATTTTATAATCATTTACTCTCAACCCTGGAAAAGGAAGGCACCTTGGGCCTGGGATGGGCAGGCCTGGCTCTTCACACTAGTCCTGGTCCTGTCTCTGGGAACCTGGGTTCTCTGGCTTCTCAGGGCCTCAGTTTCCTCGCTGTACAATCTCAAATGATCCTATGTCTCCTAAAAAGTTGTCTAAAGGATTAAATCACATAATGAATGTAAAGCACATAGAAGAGAGCCTGGTCCATAGAAAATGCCCAGTAAATGTTACTTTTCACTCATGACAATTGTCTAAAGCAATCTCTGTGCTGTGTAGTTTCACTATGAAGGACCTTTGATCCCTGATATATCCATACCTGTTTCCTGATACCTGAAATTCCTCTTAGAAGGGACAAAGTTTTTACAATTAAGTACGAGGTAGAGCATACAAATTGTGCAGAGGGAGGTTACATAAAGCTGAGAACTAGTTGTGGAGGGGAAGAGTGTTGTGGCCAGAGAAGCCAGAAAGAATGGATCCCAGCCTGCTTCTCAGACAAAGATGGCGGCGTCTTGTATGATCATGAGCCCAGGGTCTGTGTATCAGCTCTTCAGGTCCTAAAATACAGTCGTGTAAATGTGCCTCCATAGGTAATACAACAGGAGAAAACTTCCTTTCACGAAAAATACACAAGACAGCCTTTAAAAGAATGAAATTCTGACACATGGATGAACCTTGAAACCAAACACAAAAGGACAAATATTGTATGACTCCACTTACTTGAGGTACCTAGAGTAGGCAAATTCATGGAGACAGAAAATAGAACAGTGTTTAACAGGGGCTGGCCTGATGGGGCGGGGAGGGAGGGGGGATAGGAATTTATTATTTAATGGGTATACAGTTTCAGTTTGGCATGATGAAAAATTTTTTTAAATTATTTTCATGTTTATTTATTCATTCTGAGAGAGAGAAAGAAAGAAGAAAGCACAAGCAGGGGAGGGGCACAGAGAAGGAGAGACAGAATCCCAAGCAGGTTCTGCACCGTCAGAGCAGACCCCGATGCAAGGCTCAAACTCATAAACTGTGAGATCAGGACCTGAGCTGAGATCAAGAGTCAGATGCTTAACCAACTGTGCCACCCAGGCTCCCCGGGATGATGAAAAATTTTAGATATGGATAATGGTGATGGTTACACAACTATGTAAACGTGCTTAGTGCCACTGAAATGTACACTTAAAAATGGTTAAAATGGTAAATTTTATGTTATGCATATTTTACCACAATAAAACACACACAGGAGACATATATACAAACCAGAGATACCTGTTACTTTACAAGAAGAAAATTATTGCCCGGAGGATCTGAAGGTTCCTGATAACTGGCCAACACACCCACACCCAGAGGGGGGAAAGAAGTCTGTAAACGAAGCTCTGATGAAAGCATAACCCAAGGTAGGAAAGTGGGCTGATGTTGAGAGCCGGTTTGACTCATGACACTATGAACTCAGAGTCCACCACCTGCACTCCCCAGGGCAATTTCCCAACCTTTCACAAACCAGTAGAGAGAAGAAATGGTGGTATTTGTAAGCCCTGGAGGTAAACCACCACATGGCTCCAGCAGCCCCAAGGACTGAGCTGATTAATTCCTGGCTTCCTGCAACCCATCCAGGACACATAGATTGGGAAGCTCTGTGCCCAGGGGGCCCAGAATAGTCATGTTCAAGTGTTGGAACAGTGTGTGAATTCCTGTTCTATGCACACTGCTATATAAAACTGCTAAGTGAATTATAACTCACTTTTGCATTAAATCCTGTTTCCTTGAGGTTACACCTCAGCATCCTTAATTGACTGAGGTTTCCTCACAGGACCTTGACATTCTCTCTTTGCCCAGTGATGTCTGTACTACCTTACTTCATTCACTGTTGAGAGAAGGAGCTACTGACTCGGGTAGGACAGCCTCTCACTGAAAAGAGCAGGTCTGCTGGACCTTTCTGCAGGAAGAGACAGCCACAGGAAGATGACCCAGGATTATTACCTTTGGCATTGGGGGTTCATGCCAATTTTATCTTGGAGAAGCAAATGGGCTGTGACAGAAAGCAGATTAGGGATAGCCTGGCACTGGAATGGGGGCAGCCTTTGACTGGGACAAAGAAACTTTGTGGAATGGGAGCATTCTATGACTAGAGTGAGGTGATGTTTGCAAGATTATATACGCTAACTAAAACTCATTGAACATTTCATATACAGTATCCTCAGCACTGCTTCCTATTAAAATACAGAAATGTGACATTTGTAAGAACAAAAACAACGGATATTGAGCTGTAAATGTAAGATTTGCCTCCTTCACTGTTTGCTTTACTTCCATAAAAAGCTTTACAAAAATAATAACAAAGAAAGAAAGAAAGAAAGAAAGAAAGAAAGAAAGAAAGAAAGAAA